>NC_056712.1:22306481-22478981 GCF_018831695.1 Puntigrus tetrazona | reverse complement strand
CTTCTGTCCAAGCGCCCTTCAAAGATGACAGATGTAATTCAAGGTGTGTGGAACCCCACATACCAAACAAGTCTTTTTGTCTGTGGTGCTAAAAGTACAAGGACAAAATTGCGTGCCCCTAACATCACACACGTGCTTACACACCAGTGATTTGCCAAAGGGCATTTAGACTTATCACCTTCTCAAAGGCTCTCGAAAGCTTCACACGTGTAGTTGCTGTAGCCAAAATTCAGCTTCATCAAATTAGGCATGAATCCTCTCTGTTTCAGGTCCATCTGTGTAGAAAATGACTTCATTTTGCATGTCTGGAAGAGGGTGAAAAGTTTTGGCTCTGATCACAGTCACCCCCAACGGGGCTTTCTCGTGTGTCCGTTCTCTTATGTGATGAATAGGTACCCTGACAAGAAAGAAATTTCATTATTGTCATTATTTGTTCTTATTGCCTCGCATTCCTGTGGCGTGAGTCTGTACAGCAGACAAGTCTTTGAAATCACCTTGTGTATCTTGATAGAGTTATCTGGACTCTGACAATGAGGGGTATTTGAGAGGAGGATGCTCTGTGATATTTCTGGCCTCGTCTTGCTGTACTTACATTGCAGATGAATAGCTCTCGCATGATTTTAAAGGGGGGAAAAAAAGTGTAATTTTCACCCTAACCCAACCTTAGGCTTGTAACCTAAGTGTCTGTCCAATTCTTTTCTCCATTTCTCAGTGTACATGAGAATGAAAATTAATCACACTTTACGTTACAAATCATACAATATGTAATTGGATAATTTTTCTCCCCTGTATATGAATGAAAATATTTGTACAAGTGTGTCCATGATGAACAAAATTATTTTTTTTTTTTCGTATGTGCCGTAAGTCTTTGGAAATATAATGTAAATTTTAGTCCGTAGGAATTAATGTAAGGAAATGTGATCTAAATGTAGAAATGTTTTGAAAAGTCATATTGTTATAATTCTTTATTTCATGACCTCTAAAATGTCACTTTGTGTAACGGTTCCAAATGTTGTCCATACATCTTTAACAGATGTGTGTGTATATATAGAAGTATGTCTTAAAGGTTACACATCATAAAAAACAAGCTTGTCTGATCTCACTGCCCTAGTAACGTTGCAAAAGTATCTCATTATAATATTGCCGCCCCTTAATCGGTATATTTCCACCTGCTGCACCGTCAATTAATTTTTTTGCAAGCGACAATAGTTACCAGTTCTAATGCCATGGTGAAAGTTTGAGCAAAACATGCTAACTGTCCTGTCTTTGAGTGCAGGCGAGCGCAGAACACTATTTGCAGTCCTAGCCTGGACTCTAAAAACAGTGGATTTATTAATTTATTTACTGTTTATTGCTGCTGCTGCCACATACTGTATGTAATGTGGTTTTGTTCCCAACTGTTTTTGTAACTCATGTGTTTTAAACATAAACTTATGTGTGCCTGAGAACTTGGTTTAGTACTCAATGCTGTGACATGTATGTACTCATATATATATATATATATATATATATATATATATATATATATATATATATATATATATATATATATATATATCAGGTATTTTATGATATTTCATAAAATGAATGGCTTTCCCTCCTTTATTTAAAAATAAATTAGCAGATAAAGATGAGCTTCATGTCATTGATATAAGATGATGTTACCTCAGGCCTTGTGAACCTGGCTATCTGGCATATACGTGAAAATCTTTCAGCTTGTGGTGGGCTTGGCTGTGCTGCTGGGCGCTGGATGACCCCCGACCCCTCTCTCTAAGGTTGATTACTGAAGGATAGAGGCCAGTTGTGACACCAGCAGGGTCACTTTGGAGCCCTGAACCAGCTGCCTCAGCACAATCCCAGCCAGAGATGAAGCCAATCGATCCAATGCTCCCCATCCCTCATTATAACATACAGTATATACATGACTGAAAGAGATCATTGTCCTTCAGCCAAGCAAGTGAAGTTGATTGATGGCTAATACTATGATTGAGATCCAAGAAAGTGTAAAAATTTAATGAGATATATCCAAACAAACAAACCTTAATTTTCTAATTGTCTGCTTAGATACCTTAGTGTTTTTCTTCCTGAAGTTTTGAGGTTTGTATTTCTGTTCTGTTTTGACAAGCCTTGTTTTCTTCTCTCCCTTCATCATCTGCCCACACTGAGTTCCCCTGCTGACCCAGTGAACATGCCAGGCAAAAATGGCGCCATGGCAACACACTGATGACTTGGGGGGGCTACACTGGCACCTGTTGGACCCGATGCCTTCCTCCATTTCCCTTGTTCTCTCATGCAACGCACTCCTCTTGAAGCACTTTACAAGGTGCAAAGAGCCTCAACCACAACAATTGAAATCTGAGATGAACGGTCAGCTGCAGTCATCAATCCACTTTCAATCAATCATTGTCACCCCTGCTACTCCAAAAACTCTCTGGCCCGCCTATGGCACCTAGAGGACTAGAACATGCTGTATTCTAAAAAAACCTTTCCTCCAATGGCAAGATGAAAGCTGTTTTTCTTGATTGGAGCAAATCCAGATGATAATGGTCTAGACTCTATGTAAATGTGTGCTAAAGAGTAAAAAGATGAGTTCTTGCTTGAAAGAATGTAAAATGATGCATGGTTATTTTCCTGTAGGCTCTTTTCTTGGACTAATAGTTAGACTGAAGGATTTCACATTTCTTGATTGGAAATTCTTGGTGCTTCATCACGTTCGCAAGACCAAAATATGTATCTCAAGGAGGAGTTAGCAAACAGTCTTTGACCTCAGTCTTTCAAAAGGGTGGGAATCCCTAATGAAAATGAGTCTGAGCATCTGAGTGGGAGTGATCCATAGAAAGTGGCTTTACTTCCAACACCTTAAAAACTTTCATCTAAAATCATTTCTAACAATCTCTGAACCTGAAGCGTTGAAGGCTTGTGTGCTCAGTTTAATTTGTGCTGTGGTTGGTGATTGTAAGAGATCTCTGTGCTTGCCGACAAGCAGATACTTTTGAAAAGGACACCGCATGAAATGAACAGTAATCCTTAGTGCTGAAAAAATCGCCTGCACAGCAAATGGGAATTCCATCAGAAATTGCAGGATCATTTATTATTTATTGTGTCCCTGTGATGACTTGAGTATAGGTGATGCGGGGCCAAAATGTTGGAAATGGAAGTATATCACAAGAGATTAGATTCAAATCTTGTCAGGCTCGGTCAAGTAGGAATACAAGGTTTTGGAAATATATCTCCTTATGTGCCTTGAGTAATTAAAAAAAGTATTTGCATGGAATACTCGAATATAGATAGAAAAAGATCACTCTCCATGATAAAAACTGATCAACCATTCACAGTGACTTTTAACTAAATAAATCTTACATTAAGCGCTCGCCTTCAAAAATTTCTTAAAAACAACATTCCTTTTGTATATCTACCTCTTATCCAACATTTTTAGAGATTTTGATGTTGAAATCTTTTTACAATGCTACATTTCACTGATGTAACTAAGCATTGTCACTGTTTGGGAACTGCAATGCCTTTGGGAAGTATGTTTTCAAATCTGTTCATGCAAATGTCTTTTTTTTATTCTTACACCCTCTCTCCTGTAATTCCATACTGTATAACATTTTGAAGAGTATTGGTAGCCACATTTGGACTTGGACCCTAGTGACTTTTCTCAAAATATCTTCTTTATGTTTCACAGAAAAGAATCAGAATGACATGAGAAAGAAAAAAAAACTGAAAACAACACTTTTTGGGTAAATGGCTTTAATACTTACAAACATTTCTGTCATTTTGATCTCCTTGTAATAGGTTCCTTAAAGGATGTCCCTTTCAGCACCTACCTGAAGAAAAAACTGTTTTTTTTTTTTTTTTTTTTTTTTTTTTACCTTCTAGCTTTGGAAGCTTCTATTTTATTTAGTTCTCATACTGGTTTGGAAACCCAACCTTGTGGTTTTAGAGATTTGCTAGTCTGGGCTGCAGTCGGTCCAACATTCAGCCAGTTTAGAGCATCTGAAGTGTATAAGTTCATGGTTGTTTGTTTTTATTTTATGTAATTGTGCCTGTGTGTGTGTTTTTTTTCTTGGTATAATGGTTTTGGTGAAACGACATAAGGATTCCTTCTGTCTTGTTCCACTTCACAGGCCTATGGTATTCATCACTCTCAGCTTTTCTGGGCCATCTCTGCCAGCCAGTCCGACTCATTCCACAGGAATGTGCTGTCCTCCACTTTTTTCTTCTCCATATCTTCTTTAACTCTGTGGCAAGACAGCACATGCTTTTTTAAGTTCAGACATTCATTTTTTTTATTAAATTAAAATGTGAATGGAAACAACCTCCTTCTTATCTGTCATTTTTGTCATTCTCCCGTTTATTCTCCTCGCTTGGCCGTCTGTGCTAAAAGGTACATGGGACGCATTTCAAGGAAACACATTTGATTACCAGACATTTGCTTCTCTGGAACCTATTAAGAAAGTATATTAAGTGTGTTCCCACACAGTGTGATTTGTAGTAGGAACTTTAACCCCTAACTAGTATCAAGGCTTTTGTAGATGCAGAGCCCTGACAGGAAAGCGATAGCTTGGATTGAGACAGTTCATGTTAATGTTATTGTCTTTGGCATCACCAAACTGTTTCCTGCCCCCTCACGGCGATAGCCTTACTCTCCATAGCTTTGAGATGTGCGGCTCGTGCTGCAAAAACTCTACAGATGCTGCAGTCAGACATTTACCACCGCGGTAGAGTCTTTTGCCCAACAAAAGAATATCTGTTGAGCAATCTACTTGAAATTCATCAACTCAGGGCGTATAGCCAAACATATTACAGGGATCTCTGTGCTTTTCTGACAAAGACGCTGAAAAGCTACAGTCATGAAATTGCTTGGGAAGTAAATGATACCTCATGTCAGGGAGGGGCCTACAGACCCACAGAGTTACACCAAGATACACAAGGCTTTGCATCAGAGGGATGTGTGTGTATTGTGACAGGCGGCTGCTTTGTGAGCATAAACAGAGGCTGGGCTTGTGGGTAGAAGAGATTTAGGCCCAGTCAAGTGTTGACACCTCCAGCTGTCAATGGTGTGAAGGAGAGATCCGACACTGCGGAGAAGACACCAGCAGGGCTGGGGGCCAAAAGACGCCGTACCCCCTCTCTTCATCTGTCTGCCTTATTTCTTTCCATCTTCAGACTTTCTCTCATCTCCATTTTCTTTGTTTCTTCTTGCCTCGCTCTGACCCTCTTCTACATGCTTGATGTTGACCTATTATCCGCCGTCTCTGCCAAATCAAACTGTGGAGGTCAGAGAGGCACTGGCAAACTCTCCTCTCCTCCCTCTTCTCCCTCTTTTTAAGCAGCAGTAGCTGATGATTGTTCTCTCCTTTTCCTCCTCCACTCCGCTCTTGAGTGCTCCTCACTGCTCTTAACCAGTCTGACAGCTTTAGGGAAGTTATAAAAACTGTTGATTGTGCGGAAAGGGAAAAGGAGTGATGCTGTGGCTGAACATCTTGGCCATGGGAATATTTTAGTGTCTGCTTTTTATTATTTTCCATATCTGAGATCACAACCCCAGATGCTGCTGCTCAACCTTTACATCCCAGAAGACCAACAGTTTTAATAAGAAGCTTGAGTGGCTGTTTGATGTTTTCACTTTTGTTTGTTGAGCCAGTATTGAATTAAAAAACAAATATGGGAATCAAAATAATTTGATGCTTCCGGTTTCAAGTTCTGATTCTTGTCAAGGGTGTTCCTAACAGGAATTAAAAAAAAAAAAAAAAAATTAATAAAATAAATATTATTTGCTATTTTGATAAGCACTATATTTTATTATATAATGAATAAATAATTTTAAATTTTTCAGATTTGCCACCCATTAAGTCTTTTATGGGTGGCATAAGGCATTGGAGCTCATTAGCATTTAAAGCAACATAGACTAGAATGGCGTGCTCAAAACAGAGCTGTTGGGTGTTTTTTTTTACACTAACACTGAGAAATCTTAACCACAGTGTGATTATAAACTTTTCATTAAGACCGTAGAGAATCACATCAACTGGAAAATGGACATCCAGCGACTTTAATTATTTACTAAACAACCGTATTAAAGGAAAACTTTACCATTTTACCGTTTTGGAATCTATTCATCTGATCTCTGGGTCTGGCAATAGCACTTTTAGCATAGCTTAGCATAGATCATTGAATCCAATTAGATCAGAAGCATCTTGTTTTAATATTTTTCCTTTATAAATATTATATTATATTTATAATGTTTGTCCTTTATAAAACCTGACTCTTCTGTAGTTACATCGTGTACTAAGCCTGATGGAAAATGAACAGTATTGGTTACTTGATTATTACACCGGAATGAGAGTATAGCTCCTAGTCATATCAGCCGAGAAAACCACATCTTTTCATTTTCCATGTAGTTACTTTACATTTTCACAATGTAACTACAGAAGAGTCAGGTTTTAAAAAGAAAAAATATTAAAACAAGA
This sequence comes from Puntigrus tetrazona, assembly GCF_018831695.1. Taxonomy (NCBI): domain Eukaryota; kingdom Metazoa; phylum Chordata; class Actinopteri; order Cypriniformes; family Cyprinidae; genus Puntigrus; species Puntigrus tetrazona. The sequence continues at coordinate 22,472,511 of NC_056712.1, read as the reverse complement.
TGCTTCTGGTCTTATCAGATTTAATGATCTATGCTAAGCTATGCTAAACGTGCTATCACCAGACCTGGAGATTGGCTGAATGGATTCAAAAATGGTTAAAATCAACATCTAGTGAAGTTGGAGAATGAGCCTATTTTCAAAAGAAGGGGAGTGTTCCTTTACCAACAATTTCACAAAATTTTTCACTAAAACATATTGAGTTGAGTCATTCATTCTATAATCAGACTGCACTGGTCGTGCTGTCGATTTTGTAGCATTGTTGCATTTCAGTGGAATAAGCAGCCCACAGAAAACCTTTACTGCAGTCTTCTGTCCCATCAGCGATAAGTCTCTTTATCAATATGAAATGCAAACTTACCATGAAATCACAAAAATGCATGTTACCAAGACGTTTTCGTCATTTACAAGCGGCATCTTGTGCAGTCGCGTTCCTCTCAAAGCGTTGCCAAAGTAAATTGGTAAAAATTGAGCATGTAAAACATAAAAAGAGCAGAAAATTTCTTCCATAAATTTGCTGCTGAAAGATGCCAGCTTTCTACAAATTGTTTCTCAATCTGTTAGTGGACAAAAAAGTTGCCAGACATGGCTCGATCAGAAATGCTCATACGCAATTAATTTGTAAAGCGGCTGCAAAAGTGCAGTGGGATGCAGTTTGCCGGCTGAGCGAGAAAGTGCTGTGGCATTTTTAAACTTGAGATGTCTGTAATCTTAGCCCACAGCCTGTGCTCTGCAGACCAGAAGCCTTCGTCATTTGAAATAAGCCTTCGTGTCTCGCCAGGAAACATTTTCGTTTTCTCATGAAGAGGTGCTTGTACATGGTTATAGTTGTTCTTGTCTGTGATATTTTTTTTTTTTTTTTTTTATGACACCTGATTTAGAAGTTAAATGGTGTTGTCAGTGTCAACTGCAGCAGGCACATTTACTGGAAGCACTGCAGTGAGATTATGTTTGACAGCTGCAAATGACTGCGAGATGTACATTCTTTCATCGTTCTATTTAATAATGTGTGTATTTATAATATTATTGCATTGAAGGCGAGTTTAGATGAAGTTTTACTCTGTCTCTATTTCTGTCTTGTTCTTTCATAGACTTTATGGGTAAAAATGTTTCACAAGGGCTTTCATTGACTGCTGACTGAGTCACTTTCACTTTTATAGCAGTAAAATGTAGCATTGCTCCCACAAAGTAGTCTCCAGCGCAGCCTTGGAAGTTTGGTATGTGCGAGGACTGCCCTCAGATGTCATTTAGGGGAAAATGCTGATGTTGCAGTAAACGACTGCAGTCTTAAAAAGTCTTGAAAAAGAAAAGTCCATGCAACAATAATAGACAGTGGTTAACGGCCAGATTTCTGTGGTCAATCAACAACCCGATGTGTCAAAGTTGTAGAAACCGTTCCAAGAATCCTGCTGTTTTCCTTCTCCTTGATGTTTCCTCTCTATGCTGGTCTTAGCTGTTCTTTTCTAGATCCCTTGCTCTTTCCTTTCTCTGGGACTTGGTCTATTTTGAGAGGAATCAGGTCAGGCTGAGGGGAAAAACCCTATGTGTGCAGTTTGCATTACATAAGCTTTCCCTTTGTCCTCATCAGTGTCAAACATAGCGACACTGACCCCGTGCATTAACACTTTGCCTTCTAGGAACTACAGCTTGCTGCTGTTTCTGGTCTAACACCTCCCTTCCTAAACCCTCGTATCTACACAGTCACCACTTTCTCTTTGTCTTCCTTAATGCAAATGACAGTTTGGCTCGACAGTCATACTGATGTTGCTTTGTGGTCTCACGCTTTGACCCCAAGTAAGCTTTATGAGTGTTGGAGAGGATGATTCTTTCTGTGTGCAGAACAAGAGCAGAGGGCTAACAGCCAGAATAAGGGAGTGTTTATGAGAACTAGTAATTCTGCCTCTCAATAAAGGGTTGTTAGTAATCCAGTGGCCGAACATTTACTGTTCCCTGTTCATCATCAACTATCAACACTTTATGAATGATAGAAAACCCATGATTATTAATCGGTACAGTTATGTAAATATCTGCCAGTCTCAGTGTTTCTCATACAATTTCCATTTCTCAGGCTTTTTTAATTTCTCTTTGTGCTCTGGTAGCTAAAATATATTATCCTCATGAACGTGGGGTTTATATTAGCTGCACCCTTTTGTCATATCTCCAGAATCAAACGCAAAACAGATGTATTGCATATGATCTCAAATCATCTAATATTTCAGGTTTATGAGTTATTAACCCAAAACACACACCTACTGAATAGAAAAATCCTAGAGAATACTGGAAAAAAAGGCGGCACTACAGAAGGCTGTATATTTTGTGTGTTTATGTACATGTAGTAAGAGGTGGAGTTTAATTGCTTGGGTTGCCAGGTCTCCAATATTCCTCCAGTCTCAGCAGGGTTTGTGTTCTTTGGAGTCGTGCCTGTCCAGATGTTTCTTTTTGAGCCACTGTAAGTGATACCTCCTAACGCTGTGTAGTTTTTCAGAGCCAGACTCAACACCCACACAACACCTTGTTTCTATAAGCAGTATCAATACGGATTTGAAGTAATATTCCATCTTTTATGATTCATTGAATGCCCCACTCCATCAACTACTGTCAGAAATCATGGCAAGCAGTTTAATATTTTGTGTGGGGAAGCTTAAATTTATATAGTAAAAAGATCAATAGACAGAGACATTTGTATTTTTATTTAATTATTTATATATGTTTAATTTAAGGAGTATGCAGTTCAGCTGTCATGTCTGAATTTGTCTGAAATGAACCCTGAATTTAAACTCTAAACCTCTGATTGAACCCTGACTCATGCTAAACGGCTGAAATGTAAAGATATTATCCTATTCATTATATTACACTTCAAAATCATATACCTTTAGGATCCGGGAGATTTTGTATTTGATTTTCATATTTTCCTTAAGCATATTTTTTTTACAAGATGATTCAATATCAGAGCTTGTTTCTATTTATTTATGGAACTCAGTTAATTTTTTAAAAGGCAGAGAAGGGAAAAAGCGAAAGGACAGAAGAAGCAAAATAGAGATGAGGGAAAACAAATGGTTTGGTATCCCACTGTGTCCCAATGAAAATGTGGGAGCATGCAAGAATGACCATTTGAGGACCCGTGGAATAGTTTGTATAAGCAGCTAAAAATAAGTGCCATGGATAGCTTTGAAACAATGCAGCACAAGTGGCTCCTATTTGCTTGTTGTCTGGACGAGGTTTCATTCAGCCATCAATACTTGTCATGACACTTGGAGAGAGGTAGTCCCTTCGCCATTAAAAACATGCCAATGCCATGACAGGCTGAAGTTATTACTCTCCTAATGGGTCAATCTCTCTGTTGTAATAAATAAGGGAGCTTTTCGTTTGAATATTTGCCAAAGTTTCTTTGCGATTAATTTATGTGCATCTCAGGTTTCCGCCTCGACTCCAGCTCGCACATGCACACTCAAAGACGCAAACGTAAAAAAAAAAAAAAAAAAAAGGGAAACATCAAAGACAATCAAGAATAGGGAAATTTAATCGATAGCCTACAAATGCACATGCACAAAATTGACTCTGGACCTTGATTTTGCTTAAACACTTTTGCCAACACTTATCTGTTCGTTTAGTGAGAAGGGAGCCCTAGAGGCATTCTTGGCAGATGGTGGAGATCATGGTCGTTCCAGTGTGATTGAGTCAACCCCTACATTGCTCGGCATGGATGCTTTGGTCTTTTAATAGTTCTCTGTTGTAATCCTGCTATTGTTCCAACAGCGGACAGTCACATTACCAAACATACAGAGAGTCAAGTGCGGCCCAAGCTCGTCTGTCATGTGTTCCCACTCCCTCCATCCACCACCGAAAGAGGGATGACTCACCTCACTACAGGGGTCTGCCGACGACCCGTTTAGGGTTTCAGAGTCACAGTGTCCCATAAAAACTAATCAATGTCAAAGAGGCTTCTCGACAAATGGGAAGAGTAAAGGAAAAACAATACAAGATGCATTAGTGTGATGTCAAAAATATAAAATTATTAATATAATAAGTGTGTACAAATATGTGTGGTTTATAAAAAACATTTAATGATATATTTATATGTGCATATACATATACAGTACATATATATACACACACACACACACACACACCCATATATATATATATAATATAAAATCTGCTAAATGTATCAAAAAAGTAAAAGTATTTATAAAATAGCTATGCATTGTCTGCAGATATAATATTTTTAATAGTGTTTTATATTTTTATATTAAATACATTTATATAATATACATTATGTAAATCTAAATATGTGTAAATATTTTAAAAATATATTTTATGAGTATATGTGTGTGTGTGTGTGTGTGTGTGTGTGTGTGTGTGTGTGTGTGTGTATATATATGTATATATGTATGTGTGTATATATATATATATATATATATATATGTGTGTATATATGTGTGTGTGTGTGTGTGTATATATATATATTATAACTTTATAAGCTGGCAAAATTGCATTTAATCATGCTGAAAGTTTCTTGTTTTTTTTTTTTTTTTTCTTTTTCCATATTTACAGTTTAAACACTGTAAGTTTAAAGTAATGATGCTACGTATTTCATGTAAGCTATCAGTTACATTTTATAGATGGATAAATTTAATTTCCTGGTATTGCCAAAAGAATTTGACTGTTTTAAAAAAAAAAAATTACGTGATACTATTTAAAATTCTCTGAGAACCTTTGAAGTGAAGTTGTTTGTATATAATGATGGTTTATAAGACCACATGAGTTAGTAAGTAAGTGGAAAATCAAAGTAGGAAGCTTGACCCTTTATGAGGGGACTTTCATTCATCCTTGTGTACTGGGGCTGGTCAAGATTTGGCAGATGAAGTTTCCATATTCCTGCTCTAGCGTCTCTATTGCAGGTGGGTTTTAAAGACCCCACGCCAAAGCTATACTATGGCATCCCGCCTCAGCAACAACAGGTGGGTGAGACTGGCTCTCTTTTCTTTTTTATGAGGTCTCTACTCTCTGTCTGGGAGGCAACACGAGACGTCAAACGTGCCCTTTGCACTAGCAATAAATAGAGGTGGAGCAAGAGAGGCAAGAGGCACCCACATACCGCTGGCTTTTAGGTCTGTTTTTTTTTTTTTTTTTTTTTTTTAACCACAGAGTGATGAAATATTATCTACACTACAAATAGCCTGTGCCCCGCTATAAATGAAGTATTAGATGCGCTCAATATAGAATTACGTAACCTAGGTTTCCTGAGATTCCATGGCATGTTCAGGAAACGTACAGAACTCTGTCAAAATTATTAACAGGCTAATTGCAAGACTAATTTAAAATCAAACAAGACTTTTATTGTCATATTGGTAACTCGAAAGTCATAAAGTCCCGTCTAAACACACAATCAGTTCTCAGATGCAGTCTGATCTAAAGCTAGGCCTAAACTGAGCTACATAAGCCCTATTTTTTCGGTCTGTTTTGGAGCTTCGAGCTGCTTCTGTGAGACAGCGCTGGACTGCAAAGACGGAGATGAGTTATTACAGCGAGGGAGAAAAAAGGCAGACAGCCTCCACATCTCCGCCATCCATTTCATGGTGAAAAATAATAAAGTCACCAGTGCAGAGATACAGCTTTGTCAGATGTTTGCCAGCATTTTGTGTGGAATGTGAAGCATCCTTTTTCTCTTCACAGTAATGAACAGTTCAGGCAGCAGAAAGCAATGTAGCGGCCATTATGGAAGCCAACAACTGGCTTGAATTATTCTGAAATCTCCCTTATTAACACGTTGGGATGTCAGACGAGAAGCAGGGGCCAAGAAGAGAGAAAGTCAAAGGAGGCGGCGCTGTGGAAAGCAAGGGGACGTTTAGCTGCTAAATGACGGATACTTTACGCCCCGGCCACAAGACGTCTCGGCACAGTCAGCCCATGGAAGGTGGGCAACGGCTGAGTGAGCGTCCAAAGCTCAGGTAATCCCCTCCAAACTGGATGGAAAATCAAACCCTGCCCCTGAGAATTTCCACTCGGGAAGATGGCAAAAAATAACCTGACCTGAAGATGGATCATTCGCTGAATGTCTTGTACTTGATGGGGTATACAGAAAAAAAAACTAGAAAAAAGAGAACTGATATGCTAAAAAATAAATTCTAAACCTTACTGCTGCAATTTTAGGCACGTTTACAGACAAAGTAAAAGGAAAGTTAATATAAAAAAAATATAAAAAATAACAACAGTAGAGTTGAAATGTCTGAGATGTCTAATATTTAAAGAAAAAAAAGATATATATATATATATATATATATATATATATATATATATATATATATATATATATATATATATATATATATTAGTCCAAACATAAAATATATAATTTTTAGTCAACATTTGAAGTGGATTAAAGCCTTTCATCAAATTGTTCCAAAACCTAAAACCAAAATGGATTTTCTAATAGTAATACAAACATCACAGACAGACCTTTAAACCCCACTGTATAAGTTGTCGTAAATGCTCTCTGAATGACTGAATTAGTTTGATATAATTCATATCAGTATCAGCACCCATCGAAGCACATTCTGTCATCTGTGACGAGCAGGACATCTGTCTTTTGCAGTGAAAGTCAATCCATCCCTCCATAACATTTCACGAAGTTTCCATATAGTTAAAATTTCCCCTCTCTTTGACTGACAAGCAAAATGTTAGAGGTGCATTGCTTCGCATCCACTTTGCCAATTACATTATCACACAAAAGTGCTAATCATTTTTTCTGCGCGAAGGCCAACTTTTAATTAGACCAAAGCGGGGCGCATTCTCAGGAGGCGCATTTTGCCCTCTCTGCTATTCAGAGCCTTGGCTCACAGACTCGCAGCCTTTTTGAGCCTGATTGGGGCTTAGCGCCTGTTTTCCCCCTGTCGGAGAGAGCAGAGGGTGAGATACGGATGAGTAAACATCCCTCGTTTTTTATTTAGGGGTTCAAATCCCCTTCGCAGGATAAGTGGATGTGCTTTAGCTATTTTAAGGTAGTGTGTGAGCAGTGGCGACACTAAAGAGCACAGTGCTTGTTACAGTTCTGGAGCCTAAAAATAAAAGACCTTTTCTTTTGTTAATTTCCGTCATATCAGTTCCGACAAGTACGTTTTGGTATTTATTCCCACGAGGACGCGCAGAGCGTATAGGCCCACATACGTGTAAGTAGTGGTTTGTGGTTGTTTGTCGGCGAGGGTTTATGTACGTGTCCGCATGCGGCGGAGCGCGGGTGTGTGTGAAGCCGGGGTCTCGGGGCCAGTGAGAGACAGCTGTAAGGGTTGTGGATTGCGAAGGTTATGATCACAGTGCTCTCATAAGGACTTTATTTCAGCTCTGTCCAACCCCCCTCAGCCGATGGACAGGTGGGTCTTGGGTTTAGTTTCAGAACTTTTCCCCCTCCCCCTTTCCTTTTTTTTTTTGTTTCTTTTCTTTTCATAAAACCGCCTGCGTGAAAGGGTGGTTGTGATCGACGGGGCGGCTCAGTTTGCGGAGACCCCATTGTGACGGGTAATAGGTGGGCCGTTGTGTCAGTCATTTGACATTTCCTCTCGGGTAAATCAACACGCTCGGCCTGTCGCCATTGTAACACTGTACGGGTCTCGGATGATTTAAATAGCGCACCGTGTGTACACATGCCAGCGTTTGTTTGTGTGTGGGGAAGCGTGTTTTCACTCGGGCCTCTGCATTTCATTTGCAGACTGTGTGTGTGTGTGTGTGTGTGTCTGTGTGTGTGGAGGGTAAGTCCTGGGTTTAGTGTCACTGATCTTCTCTCAAATCTCCCCTTGAGTGAAATTAAGGCAGGCAGACTTTTTAGGAAGGTTGTGTGTGTTCAATAAGACATAAGCCATATTTTCCAGTGCTTCTCTGCTTTAGATGTCCATGAATGTGTTCCTGGGTCCTATTTTTAGCCTTTATTCAATAGAACAGTTATACAGGAAGCAATAGAAGAGGACTTTGACTTGGGACTCGAACTGTGCCATTTCTCGGAGCGCTGTTCACAAGGACATTCCCATTTTTTTCCCCTTTGACACCTATCTTCCCAAATCCTTGTCTTGCAGAGTAATCATTTCATCCCCTTTCTCCCCCAAAACTTGCATGTTCCGAGCACATTTCAGTGATCATTGATAAATTGCTTATTCTTATCCTGATAAATATTTTGTATCATATAACGTTCCCCATAATTCATGTTGAACTTAATGTCATTATTTATTTTATTTAATTTTCATTTATCATTTAATAGATTTAAAATGGTATAAAATATTATACATTTCGTTTTTAGATTTTGTATCTTTAATATAATATAATATAATATATCATTTGTTTCGTTAATTTATTATTATTATTTATTTAGGTAGGATATTGCATATTTGCTAGAATGCTTTTTCGCACTTTAGTTGGTGTTAAATTCTGTGAAATTCAGTGAGTTACTCTGTCGTTCTGCTAATGGAAATAAGATGTCTTTAATATGCAAGAGCAGAGCACAGCAGTCCTTAATGAAAAGCTTGTCAACCATCAGGTCACAGGATGTTGTTAAATGTCAGCCGTGGTAAATGTGACTTCAAGAGGATCCTAATTTAATTTTAAAACCCTCTACACTGAAGTGCCTCCATTGTTAAAATAGGAAGAAAAAAAACCATAGCTTTTTTCAGTGTTATGCATTTCAGTGAGAAATGTCACACCCTTTTAATAATAATTCTGAATTGAATTTAAATTTGGGAAGTGTCCTTGCTACCCTTTTCACAATTTCTTTTCCCTTCCCTCAAAATGAAAGTAAAGTCCCGGTGGTCTTGCCAGTGACATTGCTTGTCATCTCTCAAGTAATTAGTCTGTGAGGTGTGTTGAAAACCGTTCGACCAAATGGCCCTGCAGCAAAAATAATCAAACTAGGAAGTCTTGAAACTAGTTTTTCCCAATTCTTGTTTTTAAGCGTTTGCAAACAAACTCATGTGCTTGCGCATATTTCTCTTACAAAGTTTGTGTGTATGCATGTAAATTTCCCTCTGAGCATCATTCATGTGCATCCCACTTTGGGATGTAGAAGATTTGAGATGTACTATCTCAGTGATTAAAGCCTTGTGATTTATTTTCCATCATTTGACAACAGGCAGGGTTCAAACACTAATCTATTCTCTCATTCTCCTTATTGTGCTGGCACAGCGCTGGGTTTGACATTTCAGCGCCGAATGCTTAAATGTGTTTCTCATTGGAGCGGGACTCTGAGCCACACAGTGTTTCACGCATGCTTCCCTTTGAAATTGGGAGCACGTCTGCGCAAAAAAACACAAACAAATGTTCGCCACCAAGCACGTTCAAGTTGTTGCCGACAAACCGCCGATGCACATGACGTGCATAAATAGCTCGCGAGCGACATGTTTTAGGAATTAAAATATTAGAATGCATTTCAGAAAAGATCTACTCATAAATGTGAATCTTTTTTCGGCATTAGCCTCCGAAAAGTGACATTTAGCGCACCGTTTTGCGTTGTAGACTTACAGAGGCAGCTCAGAAATGTGTTAGCAGTAAAATTTCACTTCCCGAAGAACACATGGCAGTAGCATAGAAAAAGTTACAACCTCACTAACCAGTTTTTGGCACAGCATATGCTAGGGTTTGGTTTCTCAGCTTTCCTTCTTGAGGCCTTTAAAACTTTTTCTCTCTTGGTTTTACTAGCTCTCTGTTTTCCCCTTTCGATGTAAAATGTTTCATTAGTAGCCTACCCCTTTTATTCATAGAGTGTGCAGATTTAGACCAGTTGTTTCTGTAGTTGTGAAGCAATGTTGCTAATCCCTTTCACAAACACACATTAGAGATCACCACACACTTTGAATCCGATATTCATGGTAATTTCAGCTATTTTTGAAGTCGAAAAGCAAAAAATCGCCCCTTTCTGGATTGATCTGACTCTCTGCCTGAGCGGAGTATTAAAAACAAAATGAATTTATTTTAAGCGCAAGAAAGGAGACTAAATGAAAAAGTAATCCTGTTACTTTCCTGAGACGAACTCTGATCGTTTTAAGCAGCGTCTTATTTTTTCGCAGACTAAACTGAAGCAGAGAATGCCAAAGTCGTGCTAGCAGTGCAAGCAGGAAGTTGACAACTGAGTCCGTGCATTTAGTGCTTTGTTGCGCTCTTTCCCGCTTATTATATAGCCTCCTGCTAACCTGCACACTTAACCCCACTAACACTTTTTCACGACCCCCTGCACCGGAGACCCAAAGCGCTTGTGTCAAGTCAGATTAAGTTAGCGTTTTGTCAGCTCTATAGTCTAAGCAGAGGTTACGAATACTATACCGTTTGTTCCATGCAAAGATTCCAAACTTGCAACTTGATAAGATGGATATGTTCAGCAGTGAGGTCAACGCTAATGCCCGTGTAATGTTCAAAATGGGACTTGAAGTAAAACTATTTTTTGGTAGAAACAAACATTTTCAGATAGACAGATATGTTCCTGCTACAAATTCCGCTCATCCTTTTAAAAATGTAATAATTAAATTACTGAAATAACTGATTGATGGGTTAAAAAGCTGTTCTCTTATTATAGCTGTAATCAATAAATCACTCTTGAATTGTAGGATCTTATTGTCCCACACCCCAAAAAACTGTTTTATGATGTATACATATTAAAACTGTCTTTTTTATTTTGTATTAATATTGTATTAATAGTGAGGTTTCAAGATTCATAGCATATATTTTTTTACACGCTACCATTGAATAGTTTGGGGCCAGTATATTTTCCCCTAACAAAAATAATGCTTTTATTTATCTAGGGTGCTTTAAACTGATCAAAAGTGACCGTAAAGATATTTATGTACTAGAGATTTAGATACAGATTTCCTTTTCAAATAAATGCAATAAAATTTTTGTTTATCATGACAAAAATGTATCACTGTTTCCAAAATTATTAAGCAGCACGATTATTTTCAACGTTGAAAAGAATAGGAAATGTTTATCAGCTTATTAGAATGATTTCTGAAGGATCATGTGACATGTTACTCTTGAGTAAAGGCAAAATTCAACTTTACCTGCGCAGGAATAAATGATTTGAAATAGAAGAGTAATTTTACCAATGCATTTTTAATGAAGCTAATGCAGCTCTGATGAGCATAAGAGACCTCTTTTAAAAAATAATCTTATAGACCCTGAAGTTTGTATATATTTACATGTATTAAGTAACTTGGTGTGACTATATATGTAAACAGCTAAAAAGCATTTTTAAAATAACATTTAATTTTAACAACAGTGTTCACTGCAATATCACCCACAACTTAATGCAGCGAACGCACTATTTACCGTCTCTAACTCCATGTCGATGTTAAGCATATGATTCTTGTCTGTCTAGCCAACACTGATGTTTCTACTGAATGTCCTGGTAATGGTTGTACCATGTTTTAGATTAGCTATAACCTTCAGAAGTGAATCTGTGTGAGGGATGGAATGAATTAAATGGTATTGGTAGGTTGGCTTTACAAAGACAGCTTGACATGGGCTATCGCTGGAAAGATGGCTTTGTAAAAACTGGACAAGTTTATAAGAGAGTTTGGAAGCTCAGAGAAATGTTTTTAAAAGCAGGTTGTCCGCACAGACGGCATTTGAGACAAAGTAACACTGACTGACAGACAGACAGACAAATGAGCAACAGGGTATGTGGGGTTGTTTTGCGAGAGAATGTACCCCAGAGAAGAATCCCCCAAAAAAGTCCATTAATCACCCGCCCTGTTCAGCAAACCATCTAACTAGAGAAAGATGTGTGGCCCTTAACCTGCTAGCACTAGCTGCCTTTGAGTTTGCTTTGTTTTAGGCCTTTGGCCCGGACAATCAAGCTACAAGATAAAATTAGAGGCAAATGGGAGGAAAATTTGACAAAGTCGATTTTTATTTACACACCCATTTGCAAGCCATAGCATCAAAGCTCTCCACTCAGGCCGATGAAAACAGCATAATGTGTTACATTTTTTTTTTTTTTTTTCTGGAGATTGAAGAGGCTTCTCAGAAGGAGGATGGTAATGGGGGACAGGCTGTGGAGTAAATTGAATTAGGCAGGGCGAGATGACTTGTAGTAAGAAATGAAATGTCATCCTCGCAGAGGCTGGAAATGTAAAACATGTGAATGTTAAACAGTGCGGTTCTAGCGTCACCCCTCTTTTTTCTTCCCCCTACTTTTTTCACCATCTTCAAAACGCTGACTCCACTCACACGTTCAAGTGTGCCTTGCATAAATCACAGGCTGCGGACTGAGATGATTCCATTCCATCTGAAACACACACACTTACAAACATTCTGACTCACTTTTTGAATCTCTTTCTGAAATTATCCCGCTTTCACATACGAACACTCTAGGGGTGTAACGGTTCATATTTCTCGCAGTGTGCTGTGTATCGCTGTTCTGTGGTCACAATTTTAGTAGCTATTTAGGGGTGCACCGATTACGGAATTTAAAGCTGATACTGATATCGAGTGTTTCTGCACTGTGATCCAGAGGATACAGAACCAATTGCTGATATCATTTTTCAAATAGCCCCTTTTAGCACACTTTTACAAGCATGAAACCATATGCTGTATCAAAACCCACCACAATAAGATTACAGACAACAGTCTTCATTTTGTGAAATGTCAATATTTGCTTGAACTATCTTCCAAAGGTTTTTGGGTCAGTTTTATTTTTTATTTATTTCATATTTTAAGAAATGAATACAAGGTAAAAGGCTTTAGAATGATTAAAAGTGACAGTAAAAAAAATTAGTAAAGGAATAAATTCTTATTTTAAGTAAATGCTGTTTTTTTTTGTTTTTTATTTGGTTAATTGCTTTTAAAAAAAATGAATATGGTAGAATATGGTCATCCACAATATGTGCTTTGTAAGAACTAATAAGCAGCCAATATGTTAATAATAGGCACGCTAATAAGCAACTAGTATTTACAGATACTTACCATAGCTTCTATTCAGTAAAATATTTCCACAGAAACTGTTTCCAAAATTTTAATAAATGAGATGAAGGATGAAAATGAACATAGAAATGAGGGATCATGTGAGACTGAAGTCTAAAGTAATGGCTGCTGAATTTTCTTTTTATTTTAAAATTTAAAACTGAAAAGTTATTTTAAATAATTTAAGTATTGCAGTATTTTTGATCGAAAGGATGCAGCCCCTGTGAGCATAAGAGACCTCTTTTAAAATCAGTTAAATAAAATCCTTCTTACCTCAGACTTTTAAATGTGTGGGTTTATGTGCATTTGTGTTTTTTCGAATTGCACATGAAGAGTACTTTTGCAAAAACAAGTAACTTAGTTTTTAACAACTTGTGTTCTTTTCACTGTGCATTCCAATTAGTCTCTCTCAAACTGCATTTGGGCTATTTTGATTAAGTAAAAGTAACTAACGCAATAAAGCACAGCGATAAATCCATGATAAAATAACAAATAACATGCTCTTTGAAAATAAAAAAGGTGATCTGTTTTTGCATATAAAAAAAATATTCACATGCAGTCTGACAATTAATATGAAGCGTTAATGCACTTAAGATTTGTATTCACCACTTTGCATTTTTTCCGCTTTCTTGTCAGTGCATGTTTCAGCAATGTAGAAAATGGACACCCCACAATTCATACGCATTTAATATTTATATTGCGGGAGTCATCGTTAAGCATGCATGCTAAATTGTTGGTTGGGAACGGTTGGGCCCCACCCATACGCTCGGCAGTGTAAAAATGCGTTTAGCAATGGCTCTGCACACATGTATTCACACTCTCACACTCCTCGCTCTTTCCCGTGCTCTTAATACGTGCATTAAACCGCTGAATGAACACTGCGTATGTGTGATGGTGACAAAAAAAGTCATCAATCATTAATGGCTCATTTGGGAGGGACTATCAGCTTTTCAAACAACCACTAACTGAAGAATGATTCCTTGTGTTGCAGGAAGCCCAGCGCCACAAGTCTTGTCTTTGGCAATAGTCCAATTCGCTTAACGTCGTGGGTGTTTTTCTCCTCTTGGATTGAGATTTGCATTGTCATCATTCTCGCCTCTGCACACGCTGGCCTATATGATTATTAATAATATACAACGCCTCAAGAGACAAGGCTATAAAAATCAACATTGCAATTGAATTTCATTCAGCTGCATCGTATCTGGGTGAAGTGATTCAGGAACGTCATTGCTCGACTTGTTTTTCTTGGTACCTTGTTTTACGTAACACTTTCTTCTGACTCACTTTGAATCGTCACGTTACCATGGGCCTCGAACAACACACCATCACACTGGCTTTCTGTGAAATAAATACAAGCCTAACTGCTATCACCCCCTCTCTCTAATGGAGGCAGTAAAAGTAAAAATTATTAGCTCTGGGATCCAAGCACACAGACAGGGTGAATAATCCCTCAGTAAATGTGAAACTGCGACTCAAATCTTTGTTATGCTTTGGGCGGGGTGCTGGGCAGACTGGAGAGCCGGCTCCAGTTTCTCCGAGGCGTGAGGAAGGCCGGATTCAATCAAATGTTGGGAACGCTCTGCCCGGACCGCAATCTTTTAACACACAACACATTATTTTATGCTTATTACTTTTGTTTGATCATGTCGGTCAGCTGAACGGGACGTTTGCATAAACTTCAGCTTCAAAACATAAGCACATCCTTGTTCAAAACAAGGATTTTCGTTGTGGCTGCCAAGATTGTGAGGGTACTGGCTGAGCCACATACTAATCTGACTCTCCCCACAGGATTGTCCAGTCCAAATCACTGGTCTGCAAAACTACATCCTCTGTCAGCAGTGAGTGCCCTGTGATTTGTGTTTCCACTTCGTTCAGTGAGTGAACAATCAATCCGTTTCATTTAACCCAAAACTGCTTTTGTCAACTCACTTCGGTAGCAAGCAAAAATGCTTTAAAATGCTTCTTAGCCTGTCTATCTATCTATATCTATCTATCTATCTATCTATCTATCTATCTATCTATCTATCTATCTATCTATCTATCTATCTATCTATCTATCTATCTATCTATCTATCTATCTATCTATCTATCTATCTATCTATCTATCTATCTATCTATCTATCTATCTATCTAGCTATAGCTTCTCTATCTCTCTATATCTATCTATCTATCTATCTATCTATCTATCTATCTATCTATAGCTTCTCTATCTCTCTATATCTATATCTATCTATCTATAGCTTCTCTATCTCTCTATCTATCTATCTATCTATCTATCTATCTATCTATCTATCTCTCTCTCTTTCTGTCTGATGGGTAGACGTATTGTGTTCTATAGTATGACAGAAAAATTTAAAAAATTAAAAAGAAAAAAAAATACACTCTCGTGCTGTTTGTAACTCTAAGAATGAAGATACATTTTTCTCATGTTTTTTTGTGTGTTAAGTTTTTTTTCTTCTCTACTTTTGCTATGTCACACCATAGGGTGCAGTCCAATTGTTAGGTCAGCAGTGTAATTGTAAGTATGTGTGTGTTTGTTTGCTTATTTACTTCTTTATTTAAATTTAAATGCAAAGAATTTATTTAAAAAAAATCTAGGGCAGAACCTGTTTGGATTGTGAAAAGTGGATGTTACATATCAAAAAAGAGTCAGACTGACTGTGAGTTTACTCACACAAAAAAAAAAAATGTTTTAACTATTAATTAACATTCTCCAGCCAAAGGGATTTCAGCAGAAAAGGAAAGTTGTTTCAGAGGGAGAACATGTTACATTTAATGAAATATTATAAGGACAGACATTTCTGTTTTTCTTTGGAATAACATGCACTGATAAATCGTTCACAATAAGACCAGGAACATGCATTAAGAAAATAGATAGGGTCAATTTCGATTTCATGTTGACTCTAATGAAATATTGTCTTCCGGAGCCTTTTCTATCCACATTCTCCTCGGTTTCCCTGCATTTCTTTCTTGCTCACTCTCTCTTTTACTTTTTCTTGCACTCACACACATTGACACAGCGTGTTACACATGCATGCAGGTGATGATATGCCTGAGAGCAGAAGATCCATCATTGTCCCTGGCTGGTGTTGGACTGCACATACACACATGCACATCCCTCTGGCTCGTGTCTAGCTGAACATCCATTCTCAGCTCAGAGGGAGAGCGCATAGAGACTGACATGTTCATCTGTCCCCTCAGCGGGAGATTTAGACAGTATGCACACATTTACAGAACAAACTCCCATACACTATACATGTTCATAATCGCTTACATGCACCATAAAAAAAAATCTTGTCAATTTTGATGAAAAACCAATACCACCCCATAAACCTCATTCGGAGAAGCAAAACATCTGATCTAGAGACGTTTGAGTCGTTCCAAAGCCTTTGGTGCAGTCGAAGGCAGCCATGATTTTTCCATTGCATGAGCGAAAAAAAAAAAATCTTCCCACCCAACGGGAGCAGGAGGGCTTTTTCATTTAGCCAATGAAGGGGAAGACTGTGGCTTTCAAAGCAAACCATTTTGATAGTTAACACGAAGCCACTTTAAAGCACAGCTGCACCACTGACGTGAATAATACTATTTAATTTGTCTAATCTTAGCCCAAATGCTGGGTGGTTGCGAGGGGGTGCGTGTGTTTGTGTGTGCGCGTGTGTGTGTGTGTGTGAGTTTGTTACCATGTCTTTCATTCATCTGTTCGGCATTTGCGTTTTGTAGCCAAAATGGGGTTGTAGTCACATCTGCAAAGAAATAGCGGATCCCTTTAGAGTGATAGTACATGTATCATGGACTGAATGCGTTTCAGAAGTTTGTGTTTGTGCGTGTTTGAATTTGCATGTGTGTGGGATCAGGTTTTGTGGCCCGGTTTGGTATTAAGTCTCCGAAAGCAGAAAGAGCTGTGTTGTTTTATGCCTCTCTGCTCTTTCATTTATGTCAGATCTGTTGTTCACATGCTGTGTACGCTGACGGGAGAGAAGGGGGCTCGAGAAAGAGAGAGGCTTGTGGAGTTAAAAGGCCAAGTTTTGGCACACGCAGAGTCAAACTGATGGAGGAGATGATTTTTGGTTTCTTTTTCAAGGCCACTGTAATTTACTCCAGCTCTATAAATCTCTTTGAATAATAAAAGAGAGAAATGCTTACATATATGTATTTCGGAAACTATTTGCCAACGCCACGGGCTGTAAAATTCGGCTTCCTTATACGCACTGCATTGATAGACACTTTAAAGGTTTCATTACTAATGCTTTTAGAACATTAACAGAGCCTTTAACTAGTTTTGCAGCAATGACATGTTTGGGTAAATGAGTGACGTGTGGTATTTTCTGTTTTTCATTTGCTTTAGTCTATATATTTTTTTTCTTTTTATTTGGCTGATGTACTTTTGATGCATTTCTCATGCATTTACAGCATTTTTTTAATGGCTTTTCTCTTTCCTTCTTTTACAAATTGTGGAAGTCTGTCCAATTTTTTTTCTTCTTTTTTTTTTTTTTTTTTTTTTCCCCCATTTCAGTTTCACTGGCCGCAGCCAGTTTGGCAGCGCTACGTTTACTGCACAGTTTATATTGCTTATTGTTACCAACAAGCTGAAAATCATAAAACGAAATGGGGGGTGTTTTTAGATGCTCACTGGAAAGGGGGAATGTTTAGGGTGTTTTTGGAGATGATTCCTCATGCTGAGAGGTCAGTTAAGTTTTGACTGCTCTGCTCTGGATTTCATTAGCACAGGAAATGTCCCATGTAGACATGCTGGGCGTTTATGCCTGGAGAATGAACTCACATTCACTCTGTTAATCGCTCGAGGAGACTGTTTGAAAATGTTAGAGGAAAGAGAAGCAATAGCTGTTGTCAGAGCAGCAGGCCAGCGATGACTGAACTATATACACACCAACAGGTGTGCGAGAAAGATAAACGAGTTAAAAAAAAAAAAAAAAAAAAAAACTATTATGAGTTGCCTGACCGTTTGGAAAAATTATTACTAGTGAACAAATGATCAACATGTGAAAGTTTAGCAGGTGTCGTAAGGAAAGCAAAATATTTTGGTCTCTCTATGTAGCTACCCTCAGACATTATGACTTTTTTTTTTTTTTAAATGTAGCACAAAAGAAGATTTTTTTTTCTGTGTAGTTACGTTGAACATGACTGAATCTTGAAAAACTCGAAAAAATGAAATGCAGAAATACAGTAAAAGTGGTTCATGTGACAAATGATCTGTATTCAGTGATCAAAGGTTAAAAAGCAAACTTGTCAATGAATAACAACTAAATTGTTATAGAAAGAATAAATAACAACTAAATTGTTCTAGAATATAGTGTACAAGTCATATGGACCACTTTTATCTGTCTTTGTGTGTGTTTTTTGTGTTTTTTCAGTGTCATGTATCGCAGTTGCATGGAAAAGAGAGATTCTTTTTTTTAGCATTTTTTTTGGCACAACAGAAAAAAACAAGAGGGTGAGTAAATGATGACAGGTGAATTACTTCTGTAAGATGCTTTTAATTCCAAACCTTTAGTCACGGTATTGTGTTCATAGTATTGTTTTGATTACAGCCATTTATGACATTGCAATGCTGTCAGGAGACATTCCAATCATGTTTGGCTTTTTTTGTTGTTATTTTTTTCCCATGAAAGTCTCATGTCTTTCAAGCTACAGTAAATATAAACTTTACCAAAAACCAAACTTACGCTTTAATTTGAACAAATTTAGAATAGAGCAAATACAGATTTATATCAGATTTGCATGAAAGCTAAAGTTAAAAATTGGGCTTTATTGCATTTTACATTGTTACACTGACTGAATCGGATACGCACTTTATTGGGTATAATGATATTCTTGTGCACTCAAAACATACTCAAATGCTCAGTCACCCAGTGCATGCTGTTCTTTGCCCCGTGATCGGCTCTGCTATGCTTCAGTGGCAAGAACTGATCTTTTATACTAATTTTGGATTAATGGATTAATTCGTCCCTCAATGCAGACACTCACAGACACATTTAAAATAACAAATGGGCCTGCAGAACCCCTCCAACACACACTTCTCTCTCTCTCTCTCTTTCTTTCCCGTGCTTTCGAAATCTTTAGATGAATAGGGGGTCTGCAACAGTGCATAACAGTGAATGTGTTCAGGTCCTGCCACAGCCAGCCCAACTTTAATCCCACTTAATGCTCAGAGTCAACTTACGCTCCCAATCACAGTCTAACTTTAATCTCTGCTCAAGCTGGACAAAACCCCCTCCAACCACCCCTAAACCACTCCAGAGAGAGCGAAGAAGACAAAGGAGAAGACGAGGAAGCTGTTTATTTGGAGTAAGATTGTTTTTCGATAATGCTAACTGTCACACCACGCTGGACTCGAACCTTGAATGCCTAAACTAGTGAACTGCGTGTCACTTGTAGCAAATTCACGGCTGCTTTCAATGCTAATTTAGTGTGTAAATTTCACATTTTATGTAGCTTCTTATAGCATTAAGAGATTGTCAGTAAAACTCCATCTCAAACAAACTTATGCAAGGTCTACTTTAGTTTAAGCCTATTAAAAGCAGAGGCTTTGTCAAAACCTGTGACAAAAAAATAAAGAGTCAGAGAAAAGGTTTAAAAGAGAGGCAGGTTTTTGAAATTAGTGTGTATTATGTATTTTTTTCTTTGCATTCTTGCGTGTTTAATGTAAGAAATTCATAGGTTTCAATTGACGTAAGGACGGGTTGTGTGTATAGTTTTTTTTAATCTTTTGAATTTTAATCTAGAAACACATTCGTTTCATTTTTCAGAAGAAAAGTATTATTAAGTCGATTGCAGAACTAACTCCTGCATAAAGCTCTTCTGTCTTTTCTGTTCATTTGAAGTATTCAGCTCTCTTTGCAATGTCTGCAAAGTCGGCTTTCCATCTGACTTTTCTCCCCAGAGTCTTTAATATAACTCTGTACAAAAGTGTGCTTTGTTGCAGATTGTATTACTTGTTTTCTTCCCCTATTTGGCTGGAGTCTCAGCGATCTACCTGAGGAGAGGTTTTCTCTGACCTGGCTTCCACCGACGCTTTTAAATGTAGCTGAGCTTTTCTTCTGCCTGTCCCTTAAGTCTCAGCATTTGGGCCCTCTTCACAGTCTCCCTCCATATCCTTTATGAGCTGTGAAGTGACCACAAGCCTAAGCCCCCCGTGCTTAATATGCTGCTTCTCTCTCTTTTTTGGCTCACCTATTTTTTCAGTTTCCTTTCACAAGCCTCTGGGAAAAATGTATGACTGAAAAGGGGTTGCAGAGAGAGAAAAAAAAATCTTTGACAACTTTAAAAGGGAAAATCCCTTAATGCATCTCCAACCTTATCTCAAACACCTCAGTATCTGTCTCCAGCGCCAGGCCTTTGAAAGGATATTTCAGAGCTGGAAAGAGCCAGGAGGAGACTGGGTCTAAGGCAGGCTTGGGAATGAGTTATAGGCCCTTTAGAGTCTGGGAATCTCAGAGTTCTGACCAGGGCTTTGACCTGCTGCCTGAAACACACGTACAGCATCTGAACAACTAGTACACCATCTACATGCTAACAGCGTGAAGAACAAAAGAGAGAATTTTGTTTAAGTGTAAAAAGTTAAAGGTGAAATATTGCCACTTACTGTTACTTTTATTCAGTATGGATGCTTTAATTTGAGCAAAAGTAACAGTCAAGACATCTTGTTGCAAGATTTCTGTTTCAAATAAGTGTTTTTTTTTAACCAAATAATTAAAATAATTAAAAAAGTATCACGGATTTCTAGAGTTTCCACATATTAAGCAGCACAACGATGATGATGATGATGATCATCATCTTAAAAAAAGATGGCTGCTAAAAAGATGAAAGATGGCTGCTAAAAAGTCAGATTTGCCATTGCAAGAATAAATTCCATTTTAAAATATATTCAAATAGAAAACAGTTAATATTGTATTTTTAAAAAAAATGCAGCTTTGTTTAGCATAAGACACTTCTTTCAAAAAAATTGATTCTTACCAACCCCATACATTTGATATGTATGAATAATATATATATATATATATATATATATATATATATATATATATATATATATATATATATATATTTTTTTTTTTATTGAACATGTATATTATTTTCTCTGAATGATTTATGTGAAGATCTTATGAAATCTTTAGTAATTCCTGCTGTCTTTCACCCTCTGGTCCCCTTTCACAGATTCCTGTTCCTGTTGGCATTTTTTTCCCCTCAGTCACACACTAATCACTAATCATCCACTCCTTGCGACTAATTAATTCACGCACTCTCTCTTCTACGCTCATTTACTCGTTCACTATCGCCCCCCCGGTCCCTCTCTCACACTGTCTGTTACGGCGACTTTAACAGGCTCGGTCCAGCGCGGGCCGATAAATCTCCGGCTGAGGATAAAGTTCAAGTAGATAAAATCAAACAGATGTCGGTAGGGAGGTTCACTCTCTGTGACCCATAAAAGTGCTCTCATCAAAGCCTGGAATCATTTGTTTTGAATTATGACTCTGTTTTCGGAGGGGGAGGGGAGGGCACGGAGAGCTGTTTGCAGTGTAATAGGAACTGTTTATCTGAAAACAGTGTGGGGATGCCAGCGCACAGCCCAACCCTGGGAAACTTGCTAGTGACAGACGCCTGATTGACAGCTGTCTAGGTTTTTGTTTGGTGGTGACAGTGTTTTTTAATGCGTCCACACTGTTTTAGATGATGCTGTTCGTTTTTAGAGAGACTTAAAAAAATTAAATAAAAATCACGCAGTTGGCTTATATAAACTGGGTGACAGAAATGAGACGTTTAAGTCCCCTAGACAATATTTACTATCTGTAAGTGTTTTGGATCGGGATAGGTGATAAGATCTTAGGCAAACCCAAATAACAAGCTTATGAATTTGAGCAAATGTTTGCTTTCCCTGGCTCATCGGACGCACGTGATATTTTCTTTCCCGTCGCTGTTTTATTCTCGACCTCTCGGAGATAGTGCCATATGAGGGTTGTATTTTCAGTGGGAGTTCAAGTCGGGGTTAAATAGTTGCTTTATCAGAGTGATCTGGCCCCCAGTGCTGGTTAAGTGAGGGCCACGACTACAGAACGCTTACCTACTGAGAGTCTGCCCTTCAGCCCTCGGTGATGTATGTTTTTACAGAGAGAAGAAATACAGTCCATTTGGCTTCATGCTTGAGACAACGGATTTCCAACTGTCGTCATAATTCAGGCACTGAGTGTGTTGTCTTTCTCCGGCCTGATAATAAACTCGCCTTTAATGTGTCTGTGACATCGGAAGCCGCGGGTCAGCGCATGAGAGAAAATAGAAAGAGAGAGGGACGAAAGAAAAGAATAGCCGGATTTAGAGTTAGCGTGCAACTGTGTATTTTGTTGTTTCTCTCCATGCGATAGCATAGAGTCATTATAGCTTTCTGATCCCACGATTTTCTGCTTAATATTTGCTTCTAGTGAATGTGATGCGATCTCGAATGGAGGCGAGAGAAGAGTTCTGTTGCTCCCTTCTTCTCTGCCGTTTTTTTTTTCATTTTTATTAGCCTCCTGCTCTTGACCTTGTTAGTCAGTCACGGAAGCGTGTAAATCTATCTGACTATACAACTGCATGTTGAAAAGTTACAGCTTCTCTGGGAATTTCACCTTGACTTCTTTATACATTGTTGTGAAGGAAACCATTTCTGGACAGCCAGAGCTCAGCTGCCCTCATATCTGCTCTGAACCTCTTATATGGAAGTTGAAAGAGATGGCCAGATAACGAGAGAGTAATACATCAGCATTTATGTGTATCTCTTTATTTTTGTCAAAATTTGATGTTTTATTGCAGAAGATACTGTGCTTGAAATCTGGTGTGTCTCTCCAGCTTCAATCAAGTTGTCTGAAGATTACTTTTTGCTATGTGGGGGGAAAAGGACAAAAAATATTGCTAACTTATGTTGCATCACAATTTAAAAACCACACTTAATGGCTTTATCAAAGCATAGCCTATTGGATATTATAAATAAGGACAGGCCCTCGTCCAAATTCCTTGTTTCAGTAGAAAATACCACATAACAGAACACTTTGATCCTTTCACTGAATCTTTAAAGTAATTCATAATGGCTTATGGCAAAGTTTAAAAGATGTAAGTGTACACTTTGTTTGTATTTCTGTTCTTGTATGTCTGTCACTACCAATTTAGGCACTTCATAGTCACTATCTCCAGGGGGCAGCAGCAATGACAGCTGTAGTGTTGAGCAGAGAGTTAGAAACACTTAGAAACATAAATGATGCGTATAAATGTGATTTACTGTAATCTTTTAACATTCCAGGAAGCTTGTTTTTACTGAAAAGAGAGTACTGTTAGTATACGAACGCAAAACTCTGAAGCTTAAAAGCTACATTAGAAACCAACTCTGTAATTAAACACTGTCTGTGCTCACTTGACCCAGCGAGGGGTGTATTCTTAAGTAGCTTACTTGCTTTTGAAGCACACAAAAGCCCAACAAAGGGTGGAATCGGAGCAGATTGCAATCAGGAATCATAACGTTGGTCCTGAGATTTAGGTTTTATGTCAGAAGCTCCAATTCTTTAATGATGCATGATAAGGAGTCATATTTTAACCATTAAACCTTCTACAAATATTTACGAAACTCTGGGGTAAGACTTAAAAAGTTTCCAGACTAAATTTTTAATTACTGTTAATATATATTTTAGGATTTTTAAATGCGGAAGGGGTGGCATTGCAAATAATAATTAAAAATAAAACAATATAAAGGCCTGACCACACCTGGAAAGTCCAAGGATGTGCGTGTCGTTAGAAGTGGGAATTTTAGAGTGACATTCAACTGTTACTGGTGACAGAGTAGGGACGACCTTCGCATGGTTTACATCATTAAACCTCTCCTTTCTTCCGCCACAGTGATATTGAGACTAGACTGGTGATTCATGCCACTTGAGGTTCCTCATTTACTTAGTGCTTCTGCTGGCAGAACGGACGCTCAGCGTTTTTATTGACATAAACGTGCGAGGAGAAAACAACCTGGCAGTGCAGTGTGTCTCAGTGACAGGAAGTCATTTCACACTGGTAAGCACACGCATTCAAACACAAATGCTCAAACAGTTGCTTTATTTGTTATGTTATAAATCCAACGATCGTTCATATTTTACTACACTTAATATTTCTGAGCAATTGTGAATTTTAATTTTTTTTTTATACAAATGAATTTTGTTATGACATAATTACAATATCTGATTCTTTTAATGCATATAAACTAATAAAGCGTTCATAGATTTTTTTTTCTCCTTGCTTGCATAAACTTTTACTTTAACACACAGGCCTGTAAAACGAGTGTGTGCAAATTTTAATTGATGTGTTTGTGTGTGTGTAAATATCTGTACACCCTTCCTCGCCTGTCTAATTGTAAATCTGATGTCTGTCCTTATGATAGGAGAATGCTCTGATCTCTGACCTGTATGACCTCAGTCTATTGCCCTCAACCTCTGTGCGTCTGCCTCTGCCTTGCTGCTATAAAACAGCCACCCAATTTGGTTTCCATTAGAGAGTTTGCTATAGTTCTGCTGACACTATCGACCCAAAGACTCATCCATGTCTTAATGTCCTATTGAATTGAATGAAATGGTGGTTAAGACTGAATCTAGACACTATCTGAAAGTGAAAGAAGTGCTCTGTGAATATCTATCATCCACAGTCAACTTGCAGTTCTTGTCAATTTTGTATACACATAATGATTGCATTGCTCATAAGTGATTTAGCTATAAAGTACCAATTCCTACGGCGTGGTGAAAAGTTGAAGACATTACAGTAACATGTTTATTCTATTTTTTTGTATTTTTTTTCCTGTTCTATTGATATTAGAATCAAATGCAATATGAAATTTAATTGTCTTTGGCAGAACTGTATTTTACAAATCTTACATTAAACATACCATCGCTATTATATCATCATTATTGTAATATATTCTTATGTATTCAGAAGCATAAAGGAGAAGTTTTTCCACTTCATTTATAATGGCCTTGCCTAGTAGCATGTGTAAAACATATCATTTTAAATGATATCATTTTACTAAACCTACCTGTTAGTCCTGCTTCCTTGCTTTTTCTGACTAGTTCTTTATTTAGGTCAGATTGAAGTCTAATACTGGCAATTATCTCTTAAAGATTTCACACAAACACAGATGTTAGACATTCACTCAGTATAAAAGAAGCCTATGAGAAAATTCAATCCTTGAACTGTGGCCTACTTTGTACGATCACGTATGCTGGGTACAAGAGGCCCGGGTTCAGTCCTAGCTACAGAAATTTGATAAAACTTTCTGTAGTTAATTGAAAAATGATTGTTGTGTATTTACAATAAACTTTTAATGCTGACCGTTACAATTGCATTTTGATTGCATCAAATAATTATTAATCAAATCATAAAAGTCAGCGTTCGTTAAATTTGTTTTGTTTATGTGGTTTTTATAAAGAAATGTTTTTTGCGATCCAGTGAAAATGTGGGATACTGGTGACCCTGTATAAAATATTTGTACCTGAATCAATATTCTAAATTATTTGGAGCCTTGAGGGACAACAAAAGTTCCTTGTCAGATTTCATATCCTCTGAATTATAATTCACAGACATGAGGAGATGAAAGGTCATCAAAAAAAAAAAAAAAAAAAAAAAAAACCTCCCCTCAGCCCCTGTGTTGCACATTCATCCTTCTTATTACTACAATGGAGCTTCACCTTCTCTTTTTAATCATGGCTGCAGATATTAAACTGCACCGTCGGCTGAGGCTTGTATGGCATAGGGATTTACGGGGGGATTTGCATCTTCCTGTTCTTCCAGTTCAAATATCTATGTCTTCACCGATTAAATTATCATAACCATAGTAGAGCAGAACTCTTCTCCAAAAATACCAGGAAAATAGAAATGTAGGAGAGAGCAAGAATACATGGAGTTAAAAGAAAAAGGTCTTTATGCGATTCTTGTAGTGGAATTTGAAGTACAAAGTGTTTATTTTGAATAGCTGTTTAAAAATAAAGATGACCAAACTGCTAGATTTTTATTTCATAATTATAGCCTGATGATATTTTTTTCTTCTTTTACTTACATTTTTTTTTTTAATACTTGCTTTTACAAAAATATGCATTATTTTGTCATGCCTAATATACAAAATACTAAAATTCATTATAAAAGTAAAAGTGATTTATTTTTTGCAACGCTTTAAAAAAGTATTTGTCCCTTGAATTTGACTTTGATTTATTTGTATTTGAGTTATATCTAGCGCCGGTAGTTTTTCAAATTTTACTTGAACACTTTTAAAATTTAAGTGCATAACTGTTGTTATTGTAGCTATTCAACAATCGGCAAAAATGTAACCTCTTATGTTTGTTTTCACAACTTATACCAAGAGTATCAACCGAAAACGCAAGTCGATGAACTTCAAAGGTGCAGGATATGACTTGGTTGCTCTTCTGAACTTCTAGCAACAAACACAGACATAATTCCCTTTTTATCATATAGTGCCGCATCGAGCTGCATTGCGTGACTCGGCTGAACGTGTGAGGCCTCTGTGTGTGAAGGGACTCTGAGCTGAGATTTTTTTCTTAATTATTATTATTTGTTTAATTTTGAGGCTGTAAGCTGAGCCTTGGGGTCGGCACGGCAGCACAGTGTTTGAATTGTTCAACATCTCACGCACTTATTGCCTAGCAGAGTGCTGGAAATGCACACACCTATAGGGCCCCGGTATATCCAGCCTTAAAAAACCCAACCTGGAGAGTGTGGGAAAGCAGGCTTTTTTTTTCTCTCTCCGTCTCACCCTCTCTCCGTTTCTTTCTCTCCCGGGCTGCAAGAGCAGGTCAAATCCTCAGCTAGGTGCCCGAGGCTGTTTTTCCCGTCTCTCTCTTTTGCAGCGCACCTCTATACCAATTGAACCAAATCCCAGTAAAGCTTGAAAAAAACAGAGCTACCCCTCTGCTTCCACTTTGGAGTTTGTTTAACCCTCTGGGGCCGAAATAATTAAGATCAATATATATATGAAAGTTCAACCTCGTGCTTTTTTTTTGAAGTTGCCATGCTGTATGAGGTAATTAGACAGAGCGGCAGATCCAGAGTGTGCGTTTTCCACCGAAGACCCACAGATGCGGGCCGCCACTGTAAACCAGATCACTTCGGGACGCGGCACACGTCATGAGAAATATGCTGGGACACATTTGGGATTTGGATTTTAAAGTCATTCTAAGAGACAATATGAGGTTAGAAATGGATACTAATCGGACAACATATATTATTGTCGAGATATCATACTTTTACGTTGTGCTTAATCAGATAAATAGTAACATAAGAAATACGTGAAATCTGTGCCTCTCGTTATACTCTTATTTTTTTGCAAAAATTTTTCCTGCTAGAAACTTCAGATGCATTTGAACATCAGCAGCCGATTGAGAGAGAGCGTCCCTTGTGAAAGCAATCCTGGATTATCTGTTCTACAAGCGAAGGATTTTGCTAACATTCCTTTGCAAATACGGAGGAATAATTCTTATATTTTCTCTATGATCGTATATCTCACTTTGTAGAGCAATAGTTTAATTCTCAAGGTTCATTTAAAAAAAAAAAAAAAAAAAACCCAGCAGTGCATTGTCTTGTAGTACTGTAATCCTGAGGGGGCAGAAACAAGCGTACATAAGACACGTACAATCAAGATATTAGATTATTTGCTTATTAAAAATACCAGGTAGAATATTTTACTTGATACCTTTCTTTTTCTGTTTTATTCATCTTTTAATCATCTTCCAACCTAGTTTTTTTTGTTTTGTTTTGTTTTTAAATGAGAGTAATATCCCTCAAGTCTTTAATTTCTACACTTTATAAAAAGACATTTATTTGCAGAACAATGTAAAGATTTACTGCATTAGTTTCCCTCCTAAATTTTGCGGTACTTACTTGATAATTATTTCAACATGTCTCATAAAGCAACCCTTCCTACATTCTTTAAGTAATAGAAATTTGAAAGGGCTGTAAATTCATTATTTCTAATTGCTTGAGCAAAAGTATTGCAAAGCAGGAATTAATGATTTTGTAATATTTGCGCGCACGCGCATACACATACACACATACACATACACACACACACACACACACACACACACACACACACACACACACACACACACACACACACACACAGAGAGAGAGAGAAACACACACATCCAAAAAAGTCAGGAACTGAAAAAAACAGGAACTGAAGTAAAAACTAAGTGCATAAGAATAAATTAAAATAAGTAAAAAATGTTTAATACAGTACTACAGCTGATTTCTCAAAAACAAAATTGTGTGATATTTAACTGTTATTTGTTCTGCTCGCGTACAAAACTTTAATTTAAATTAATAAGCTGTTTTTAATTGCAAACTGCTGCAATAAAATAAATAAATAAAGGTTTAATTGTTTAATATTGCAAAGGGGAATTGTAAACAATGAACGTTACAGCGTGTAATATTTTATTAAGAAAATAGCACTGCGTTTCAACAGTAAAATTTTAATTGATGCCAATTATTCCCAAGTAACATCACTGTAATTGTGATTATTGGACTCGTATAAAAAGTATACAACGTATCGTTTTTTTATTGTTTGTTTGTTTGTTTCTAAGCCCAGTATATCAACTTTATTATGTATGGTTGACACAGCTAGTAACACACGAACTTGCCAGTGGGCAGGCGTTTACACATCTGCATGTGTGTGGCTTCTGAAGTCCTGGAAATCCCAGGCCCAGCTTTAATGCCTCACTGTGGAGATGAGGATGCCAGGCCTAGAGCTTTACGATGCGGGATGGCAGGGATGCTTCAGTGAGTCACTGCTGGGAGTACAGCGGCCTTCTGTCAGGCGGTCCTGGCATTCCAGCGTGCTTGAAGCTCAACCTGGAACAATAGGCAAATTATGAGGGTGATGTGGATGTACAGGCTCTGCATCTCTCCTTTGAGCGCACACGTATGGTACATGTGTAAGGTTGTGACCTTCATGGAGAGATTAAGTGTGCCATATTTATCAAACCGTAACAATAGGTGGACAGCTCTTAACTAAAGCATTTACAAGCCTCTGTATATGGTATAGCCTCAGTAATCCAGAGGATGTGTATGAACACTCAAAGGAACATTCTCGCATAAGCCTCGTCTTTACACGTATTCTGAGAATATTAATAGCGACGTACATAAGAGCATCCGATAAATACTTAAGACGAGTGGCTTTTTGTGCATCACAAACACGGGCCTATAGTAACACTAGATTTGCCAGTATGTATACGCTGTGTGAGAGTGTATGTATATTTGTATACATTTATACTCTCATATATAAATGCAGCATGTAATACATTTGTCACAAGAGCACGTTCATATAAAGTGTTTCTTTTTTACCTATTTATTTTAGTAAATCTCTAATAAAATGTACCCTTTTAATCCTTTAGATCAAGATGCTCATGTGCTGTTTTATTCAAAAGTAAACATGCGTTGCTTTAAAAATAGTTTCATTGGGTGGGATATGGTTTGCTCCACTGAATTCATTCCCACAAGATGATGTAGATGACACTTTTCAGGCATGGTGACGCTTTAGCAAAAATACCTCATAAATATGAATCATAAAAGGCACAGCCCATTCCCAATGACAGTGGGTGCCAAATATAAAGCACTCAGATTCATAAACAAGCATACCCCCCAATAAACACACTCACAAGTCATTTGGTGTGTTTGTGCGTGTGTGTGCACGTGTTTGTGTGCATGGGCAGTAGTCTGTCTCTCTTTAGCTGTCTCTCACAGTAGATCTGGCTTGGTAATGTTGCTTTTTTGCATGGATATTTGGCTGCTGGTGTGACGATGGGGAGGTGGACTTAGACTATGGGAGCAGGGTTATTGGGAGGCCAGCCAGATTCATTGTTATGAAGCAGAGACTAAAATATAGGCCAACTTCTGGAGAGTGATGGCAGAAAACACAAAGAAAACTTTAAATAATTTAAATTAGTTTATAATGTCTGTCTGTTAATTTGTGTAAGAAAAAATGGTAAATAATGTAATAAATTTTTTTGTTGTAATATTTATGTATTTATTGCATAGATAGATAGATAGATAGATAGATAGATAACTCCCTTCATGATAAGTAATTCATAAAAAAAAAAAAAAATTCTGGCATAAAGTCCGATGATGATGATAATAATAAAATTATATTCTGAAATGCATATAAAGTATATGACTATGTACGTGAGTATATATATATATATATATATATATATATATATATATATATATATAAAAAAAAAAAAAAAAAAAAAAAAAAAAAAAAAAAATATATATATATATATATATATATATATATATATATATATATATATATATATATATATATATATATATAAAAAAATAAAATAAATACTGATATATAGTTTCAATAAATTCTGGAATAAGTAGGAATTTCTTGCCTGAGAGAGAACAGCCGTTTTGCACATGCATAGATGTACTGCAGTGTTTATTTCTCTGCTTGCCTTTCTCTCTCTTTTAAAAAGTCTGCCTTTTTTCACAAAACGGCCACCAATTTTGAGTGGGGGAAAAAACAGGCTTAAGGTACTAGTGGTGTTTGGGGTCCCATGCTAAATGCCCTCCTAGCTAAGCCCGCTGCCCAGGCTGCCTGTCCTTATGGTAAAATGAAAGAAATGAAAGGTAAGTAAAAGTAAATGGATTTTCCTATTGAATGTTATTGCTTGAGGACTGGTGCAGATGGTTATTGATCTGGTGCACGCATTGCCATTACCGCGGGGATGACAATCAACGGCCAGACCCTTCGCCAGTAAACAAGACTCTTTCTGCTGCCACTGGGAGAAACGAGTGAAGCGGTAGAGAGGAAAAGCGAAGGGTTTGTCTTCCCCTACCGTTCTGCTCCATATCGATCTAACCTGCTCTGTTTACTCTTTAGCAGCAATAACAATATGTGCCCGGAGAAAGTGTTCACAGTAACGTTTACTTGGATGTGCGCACACACACATTGGTGCTTACTGCACTATTCACACATGTAGTTTAAATGCTGCTGATTTTTGCTTCATAATGAATTAGTGAAGTCATAGCGAATCTAAAAAGTCCACAGAAGTGGTAAAAATACACCTAAACCATGTCTTATTTTGATATTGCTTAATGGATTATAAACTCGATGAATTACATTTTTCTATGTGTCAGGTGAGAAGTGATTCTAGAGAATGGCTGTAACTGGTCCAGTGCCTTCTCACCTGTATCTTCAGTGGACATAATGCCTTGAGCCGAGATGATTCTGAACAGAAATCTGAACTTCATGTGCGTCCACTCTCCATCTCTCTCTGTAAGACCACTGGACTTCCGCTGAGACATTACACCGGTCGCAACCAGAATATATCTTCTCACTTTCACACCAGAACCATCACGGTCCAGTTCATTGCTAGAGGTAAACCTTTATGGTGTCACGCGCATATACATTACACTGTGCAAAACAGAAATGTTCACAATCGCAAATTTTGTATTGTATGCATTGTTCAGTCAAATAATTGTACAGCTATACTGAATTTGCCTAAAAGATTAATGCAAAAAAACTGTCTTTTCAATTAGATTTGAGTGTCCTTTTTAAAGCTTATAATAGCTTTGCGTTTAAATATATTATAGACTGTCTGAAACTTCATCTTTAAGATCGTCTTTTGACATTCTCAAATGTTGGCTTCATGCCTTGGATTTTACCAACAAAAAGACAGGTGTAGCTGTAATCTGAAACACAATGCCAGAATAGAGAGAGAATAGAGAATCAGACACTTTAAGAAACTGCTGTAAACCTTTTTTTC
The DNA here is from genome assembly GCF_018831695.1 of Puntigrus tetrazona. Lineage (NCBI taxonomy): Eukaryota > Metazoa > Chordata > Actinopteri > Cypriniformes > Cyprinidae > Puntigrus > Puntigrus tetrazona. Next base: position 22,440,778 of record NC_056712.1, on the reverse strand, counting down.
AGCTTATTACATTACAATATACTCTTGCTCTTTATATTACAGAGGGTGAATTCAGGTCAGCTGGGACACTTGCAACTGAGATTTCCAAATTATCCTGAATTCACACCTACTTTGTTGTTATCTAATAAAATGTTTAATAGTAATACAATTACATTGAAATATCCTAATTAATTTAAGAGTCCCAGATGCTTTCAGTAAAATCGTCTTTCACTTCAAGTAAACTTCGAATTAGCCTGAATCACCTTTACTGTAGATGAAGTCGCAATTCAGCACGCATCAACGAGTCTGAACACATCTCGACATTATATGCTAATTTTCATAGAGCATATTGGTAATGCATTGAAAATCCTAAGTACTCTCATTCTATGGAGAGGACAACAAAATGTGTTCCACATCAAAACAGGTGCTTTTTTTTCCCCCAGATCTGCATTCTGTCAAGGACTCTTGTGGCTGGATGCACGTTTTCTACTTTCACAGAACCTTCTCCCAAAGTGTAATCCTTTTTAAATTGCCCACGGCCACCAAATATAGCGGCAAAAGTGTGTCACATTTCTATATTTCTTTCAGATCTTGGGGGGCTTACGGAGATAAGAAGGGAGACACCATAGACTCTAGGTGAGGGACTGACGACATGTAATGGAGTCCAAGCTCACACTGCCAAAATATGTGGAGGCATGCATGGATTCCTCTAGATTAGCAATATGGGCTTGTTTCTGTGGTATTAGCCAAGTATCTTAGCAACAGGATCACAGCAGCCTCACACCTCGTGATGTGCAGCCGCATGTAATAACCTGAACGTAATCTTTTTTCCTCCTGCTTCCTTTTTAACCCCCTCCCGTGCTTTCTTTTAATTTCGCCAGGCGATATTACCGATACATGTGTTCGGTTTGAGATCTTTGTTTAATAAGATGAATTGATGCGGTGGAGATTTGCTCTGTGTCATGAGTGGACAGGGCAGAATGCCTCGGGAGCTTAGAGGAGCTCCATGTCTTTTGTCTTAGATTGACAGGAGTCGTGCTTACCCTGATTAAGCCCGGCTGCTTAGCTTGTATCTTTGAACTGAGCGAATCAAAAAAATGCAGGCGGAATCCTTAATATCGGCGTGCCGTTTGGAGTCAAATAGAATGCAAATTACCTCTACGACTCAAATGTCATCTTAAACATGCCACACATTGGCTGTGCCTTCTGGAAGAAGTCATTTAGAGTAATTTGGATGATTCAGAGTTCTACTAATCCTCCTTCATTTTCTTCCCCACCTCTGAGGTTACAGGAAGAGTAGGAAGAGGAAGACGGGGAGGCACTGCGCTAGTGTTATCCACCCCACTGATGCTAACGCTAATGATTTGACTGTCACCTTCCCCGTCTCTGAGAAATCCGCATGTGTGCACAAACATATAGTTCTGTTAACTATCAAAACTAAGTGAAACACGCCGCGTTAAAAAACTAAATCAAATCAAAAAAGTTTTTTTTTTTTCTTTTGTTTTCGTAAATAATAAGTAGGAGGTTAACCCTCATGTTGTGTCCCAGTCATTTTGATGACAAAAATGCTATTTAATATGATAATAATTGAACAAAGGTTTAGTATATTGCTCACACAGGGTGTAAAAACTACATACCAATATTAATATATATATATATATATATATATATATATATATATATATATATATATATATATATATATATATATATTGCTAAAATTGTTAAAATCTTTGAGTAGCTTTTAAACTGAGTGGACAAAATGCCATAATGGGAAAACAACAGGAAAAGGGGACACGGCACTCTTAATAGGCACTCCGATCATGTTTTGTCAACTTAAAAAAAAAAAAATGGTAAGGTTGTGGATATTGACACACAAATATAATTTATATAGAGCATAGCTCATGATTATAAAGCTTGTTGAACGCTTATAATAATTTCACAGAGGCCTATAACACGAGCAAACTGACCCCAGAAGAGATGAGGAATCATTTTAACACTTGTGTTTTATCGCAACCCTTTATTCAGTGTGTAAAACCAAATAAAAAAAATACAACTCTTTTAAAACAAAATGATTCAGGTCACCTGTTTTTGTTTTTTTTTCCCCCCTCTTTCTCATCAGTCTCAGCAGTATATTCTCTCCAACGTCCATCGCTTTTAGCCGTTTAAAGGGCCAGCAGACTGACCCAAAGGGGCCATTACAGTGCGGTTGGACCTCCTGATTTACACCCTTTCATACAACCCAGGGGTAATATAGTCCTCAGAGCTACACACAAACGCACGTACACGCTTTCGCTCTGCACTCAGGGACACTTTCACTCCAGCCCCCTTAATTCTTTCGATTTTTCTTATGCCTGACCCGTTCCCTCTTGCTCAGGACTGATTGAGTAGTTTGGTTTGTGAAGCTACACACACACACACACACACACACACACACACACACACACACACACACACACACACACACACCCACCCACCACTCGTCTGGCCTGAACTGCCTCTCTCCCGGGAAGCCTCCTCACTTTTCTCTGGGTTGTCCTCTGTCCAGTGCCTTAATTTATTATGATCAGACAATACAATTTTATGACTTGTGCTTGACTTCACCATATTCCCCGAAATTTATACAGAGCTCTCTTGGGAGGTTTGTAAGATTCTTTATGCAACGTTCTCCAGCCTAATGTTTTTCTAATTTTATAAGTGCAATGTGAAATTTGTGCACTTTTTATAGGCTTGATTTGTGTTTCATAAAAAAAAAAAAAAAAGAGAGAGTGCTTTTTTCTTTTATTAAATAAAAAAAGGCAGTGTAGCAATAATTATGATATGAATGATAAGTGAATGGAGTCCTTTGTCTCGGGCAGATAAGATAAAACTGCTTCTAAATTGAAATCTTAAAAATAGCTGCTTGGAGGATGCTGTAATGGATCATCAATATTAATTGATGTTCAAAACAAATACCACATGTGCTGCTGTAATTCAAACCCAGCAGTGTACTATACACTCGTGATCAGAGTGATTCAGCAGACGTAAATTCTCTGAGCTCTGTGTCATGTAATTTAATCCCCTTAAGTCTTATTTTTGCACTCTTAGACAGCGTCTCATAATCACAGCAGTCAGACACACATGCATCTCTCTCCGGGAAATAAATGTCAGCGGTACATCTTTCAGATCACATGACATGCACTGATTTGGCTTTTTGGTCAATATGCCGTCCAAGGGTTTGAGGCCACATTGAAAATATGTGATCAAAATGTAATTGAAATCTGTAAATAAGCTTCAGGAGTCTTAGGAATTTTAACATTTAGAAATATGAAGAAAAAATACAATAAAAAAAATTGTTAACCAAAAAAATGTAATTCTGACATCTAAACAACCAAACAATTAGATTTTGACAATGAGTCAAAATACAAACAAACAAAAAACAAAACTTAAATATTTCTTAAAATATATTCTTTTTTTTTTTTAGTTTCACAGAAGAAATAAATTTGTACAGGTTTGGAATGATGTGAGAATGAATAAATCAATTTTGAATTTTTGGGTTAACTATCCATGTAAGCTTCTGCGCAATTTCTGGTTCATTAATTATTCAATTAGAAACATGCTAAATACTGCTAAAGACTTTCACTTTTGAGCATAATTGTACGCTTTTCATTTTTTATATTGCACAGTGAAAGAAAATTTGTATGGTTTTAAATTTGTATGGCTCTTCTGTTCACCTTGCATCAATATTTTGGTAAATATTTAGGTCAGGTATATTCTTCTTTTGTTAATGATTAAAAACTGGCTCAGAACAGATATATTTTTGTACCAGTTTTGCACATTTGCTTTTGCAGGGATAGAGACATTCTACAAGCTTTCTGTAACATTCCAGAACATTGCGAGACTAAAAGACTATCATCAAACACACACTTTTTGAAGTTTTGGACGACACACTTTTGACAGCTGTTTATATTAAACTGCTGTTATCTCAGTATGCATGTACCATATAATTATATGCATGAGTAATAACAGATTAGCTTGTATATATGTTTTTTTATTTTTTTTTTTTTTTCTCCACCATGCTGTAGTTTTCGCCCGAAGTGCCTGTTTCCATTCATTGCTGATGATCTATTACGTTTGCTCCAGCATAACATCAGAGACCAGAACCTGTTGCACATAAGTTCTGTAAAGGTCATCACTCTAGTAGGCCTTGCATTTCAGGGACATGACTGCACCAAAGTCTTCTGGGGGTAGACTGACTTCTGCATGCAACACCGTGCCAAAGTCAACACAGAAAGAAAGTGAGTCCTTATTCATCCTTTCAGGCCTATACTGGCACGAGCCTTAACGCTTATCACTGAAATTTCAATAATTCACTTTTGTCAACAAATTTCTTCCATTTTGAACGCTCTCGACAAATCAACGCAGGGAATGAATTCCTCTCTACGTTTTTGAGATGTTATAATAAATATGAAATTGTGATAGATGTCTGCAGCCCTGCTAGTGAAGCTTTTCCCACTGGTACAAATGTGAGAACACTTGAGTAAAATCCCCCTGGCACAACCCTGGTGTTGATTATAGGTCTGGTTTTCACAGTGTGGTGGTGGTACCGCTACTCAAAAGATGAAACCACACATTATAAATGACCGCAGTTTCAGCTCTTTTTCATTACTCAGTTTTCCCCATTTTTTTCTCTTCTACGTGTGCATAGAAAATAACCAAATACACACATTTCGCAAGAATTTTCAGCCATGCGTAAAAGCACTGTGGAACCAGCAATAACAGGGTTACATAAACTACCCATATTTCTGCTTTTTGTATGATATGTGCCATATGGTTGTGCAGTAGCCAAATATAGTATATCTTAGAATAAATGTAAAAAAAAAAAGTTGGTTTTAAAAATGTGCTTTGACGATGTATGTTTCATAAATATTCTGATGTCACTGTTATAGCATGTCTATCATAATACTAAGACTTGTTTGTTTTATGTAATTGACTAATGTTGAAGTGTAAAGTGCATACTATAAAATTAAATGGTTTGCATTATAAAAAGTTTTCATTTACTTTTACATTCATCACGTACCACCATTACAAATATAAACCATGAGTATTACGAAGGAAACATCTGCCTTGTAGTTTAATTGTGTCCAGTTGAATTAAAAAAAGCTATACGTTTAACTCTCGTGGGAAATTACTGTTAATATGTCAAAGATGTGTGAGGAGAAGTGTCAAAGGTTTAGGCTAAACATTTTCAGAACAAATGAGCAAAAACCAAAAACTGTTACAATTAACCTTTCTTTCCGTCATTACATTTAATATTCGTGTTTCAACTGTTATGAAACTGTTATTCAGCATATAGGCTCGGTTGTTTAGAAAGAGCTCTCTTTGTTAAGAACAAAAAAGAAAGAGTGCTGCATGAGAATTTCTTAGAGATTTGTAAAATGTATAAAATCTGGGGTGAAATGCATGAATCTAGCCATAAGCACAAAACAGTGCTCATTTTCGTACCTTTTACAGGGAAATCAGCGTAAAAGCATAAGAGTTTACCCTGAGCAAAACAACATGTGATAATGCATTTTGAAAGGTTGCATACTCCTGTGTGCATATAAAAGGAACTTCATAAATTCAGACATAAAAAGAAGAATCTCTTTTTGATTCCTATTAAATGACACCATGGCGAATGGCTGTGTCGAACAGCCCTTGAACACTAGGGTTTTATTGATAGGAGAGAGAGAGCATGCCGCGATTTACGAGAGGAACTCGCATAAACTATTTGTGTGAAAGTTCCCATTTTATCAGGATGCAACGGTACCATGGGGAGCCATTGGCTTTGAGTTGACGTGGATGGGGAGGGGGTCTGAGTTCTAGTGCGGCTCTTCAGTAACGAGGGGAGGACAGCTGTGATTCTAGATTAAAGATTTTTCATTCCCATTCCGAAGCTGTTCCCAGTGGCACAGTGCGGCGCCTCTGCAGGCTCATTGTCCATCGCGAACGTCTATCCTTCTGGGAGACGTTGTGGGACCAGCTGCTGTACGGACAGGAGTGTTGAGGAAAAGGGGGAAACAGTGAGGGCATTTGTTTAGGAGGAGCACCTCTCTCGAATCCGTTTTTCTTTTGCATAAGTATGAAAAAATATGTAGTTTTGGACGGGAGGTAGCTAAAGCAAGTTCTTTTCTCTTTGATGTAGTATTTAAAAAAGACTGATTGCTGCTGATTTATGTCATCTTTTAAAATGACAGGTGAAATTGTATGTAAAATGTCGGGTCGCATGTCAATTGATCGTTTTGTAGAGATCCTCAAAACACAAAGTTGAAACCTGCTCTTAATTAATCTGCCAATTTCAGGAGATGACATATTTGTCTCCTGTTTGACCTTTCATTTTACTATAATATGTGACACATTATCGCTATTTTAATTGCCTTTTGATCTAAACAGCAAACAGTGAAGCATTTAATCAATAGAGGATGTCAGGAATAATTCTGCAATGAATGAAAAGACCACAGGAGTAATGGATTTGAAGGTGCTGTTCGTGGTCGTCAGTGTCATGTCTATGATTCTGCATTATTTCAGGCTGTTCTGTATGCACAGAATTGTGGGCCCCTACCAGGACTGTGAACTGTTAGGGGGCAGGAGGGGGTTGGCGAATGTTTGTGCGTGGGTCTGTATGGAGGTCCAAGCAGGATATTGATGAATACAGGCCTTCAGGGGGACCGTGTTCCCAGAAGATTCCCAGGATTCGCTCACCTGTTGCCTTTTAAATGGATTTCATGGGAAAAGTCTTGTTGATTAAAGAAATATATATGTTTTTGATTTCAATTTTTTTCTGTACCAAAAGTTAGGTTATAAGTTAAGTAATGCTTTCTACAGCATTTTATAATTTTTTTTTTTAACATGGATGCATTTAATTGAATTAAAATTCATTTCATGTCATTTCTTTTTAGTTTAATTTAGTTTTCATTTTACTGTGTACTATTTTAGGTCACAGAGATGCATTTTGGTTTTTGTTTTGCTTTGCATTGATTTGTTGTTTCGTTTTGTTTTAAAAAAAAATTTTTTATCACTTTTGCTAACAATTTAAAATTTAACTATTATGACTTTTCCCTCAATAAATAGTTTTTGCTGCTTATTAGCAGTTAGTAATGAAGTTGTTAAGTTTAGGTATTGGGTAGGATTAGGATAAAGAGTAAGGTCATGTAAAATAAGGCATTAAGGCGCGCTTAATTAGCGCTAATAAATGAGTAATATTCTAATAATATGCATGCATCGTAAACTAAAGTGTTACCCCACTTTTTTCCACTTCACCTTTTCCCCTCTAGTTTCTCTTTAAAACTGATTGACGGGCAACAACAACAGAGAGCGTAAGGTCTGATTTTTTTGCAGTAAAGAAGCGGATCGCTCAGAAAAAGGTTAGTCGGTAGCGCTGGTGTTGCTCTGTGGGGGGTGGAGATCGGTGGGCTGGTTTGCGACTGTATGTTTGCGTGGGTGCAGCGAGACATTTTGTCTAATATCTCTGGCTACAGATGTGTAGCTGAAGGGGGAAGGAAGGCATGAGAAGGCGAGTTTAAAGTTTTCCCAGAGCTTTGTTGGAGGCAACAACAGAAAGAAGCTCAGTCTAGACATGCAATTGTACACAAGAAAAAAGAAGCAAGAAATTACTGGATTATGCATGCAGGAAAGAGTAAGCTCTGTGCTACTTTGTTGGGCTTAGCGTGTATGTCAATGTCAATGGCGCTTGAAAGATCCCCCTGAAGTGAGGCTGATAGTTAAAGATTTACGTCATACTGTTGACCGTAAATACCCACATTCTTCTGAGAGGTAGATTGACAAGGTGTGGCAGTCTGGTGCTTCCTGTGTAAATAAGGAACAGGTAAAAGAAAGACACTGCACACATTCACCATGTGAGTGTATCTTTGTTTAAGGAGGCCACCTCAGAGATGCTTAATAAAGTTCAGGAAGTGACATGTTAAAAATCATTCCTTGTTCCAGCCTGTCATAATTAGATTTGGAATATTCATGTTGTGATTGTAATTCCTCGCGGCAGCCGCTCTAAACGATTTGCAGCACGTTTCAAACTGAATGAAATTGCGTTTTTCTCTCACACAACGCTATTTTTGATCTCTTACGTATTTGTCAGTGTATTATTTTATTTACCAATAGACGATGCAGCTAGAGAGAGTCTGACCTTTAAACCAAGCTGGTATCTCAATTGATTAAAGTGTCAGTTTAATTAAGATTCTCCATGCTTTTTTTTTTTGATGTTCCTCTCGCCCAAAGTAAAGCATCACAAAGCCTGAGGGCAAGCAGCCACACGTCTGTCTGACTGAGCCGTTTAGTTTGTGTTGAAGCAGATACTTGGTCAGTCGCTGTCTCTGTAGGGCTGTTTTCTTCACTGATGCACACAGTAAATTACATGTTCAGCGACCCATTCGCAATAAATGTCTGTGTTTTTATTTTACATTGTAAAACCTTTGTCATGTTCTTTTTACTGTTGTATGCAGTATGAAATTCAGAACACGAGATTTATAAATGTTTAATGTGCTCTAGAGAACTTATGTTGATGGAAAAAACCTTCAAAGTCAAAGAAAAGAGAACAAACTACATCTAAACCAGTCGAAAATGAAAAATTACTGACATTAGGGTCTTAAAGTACAACTAGTGAACATTTATATATGTAGATTTTTTTATTTATGAAATATGCTACCTTTCAAATGTTTGTGGTCTGTAAGATTTTCCTTATAATAATATAATAATAATAATAATAATGCTGGAAATTAGCGTTTGCAATCACAGGAATATATTATATTTTAATATATATATTAAAACAGAAAACAGTTATCTTAAATTGTAATAATTCACTGTTCAAAAACAGAATTAAAAAAATGTACTTTCATTTTCATTCCACATTACATTTGTGCAATAACTGCAACTGAATTTCAAAATATGTTTAACTTTAAAATTTAGACTTCAAATCGACTATTTTATTCTGTTAATACATTTTGTTTTAATTAAGTGCTAAATTCTCTAATTTTGCCCCCGTCTTTATTTCTTTCACTTGCTTTCTCCTCCTCTTTCAAATCTAAAGCAGCCTGACCAGAAGCAGTTTGTTGTTTCAGCCTGGGCCTGATTTACTAAGGCAACAATCAGCATGCATGCAACATTTTTAAACTCTCTTAACCTTAAGAACATAAGTGCAGTTTACCCAGGCTCTTGTCACACATTTCAGAAGGTCAGGCAGAAGGCAATGTTTTTAGAGGCACATTAAATATTAGTTTACCCTGACCAGTTATTTCTGTGACTTTATCAAGCACAGATGGCTCCTGTTGAAACCATGGACAGAGAAAGAGGAAAAAGGAAGAAGACACGAAATTTATCACGCTACCTAAATCAAATGAAAGTCAGGGCAGTTGCCGTCATAAAGACATGTCAGAGATAACAGAAAAAAAAAACTGAGTGAGTGAGAGAAAGGGAGAGAGAGAACGAGAAATGGAGATACAGGCAAAGCATATAGTAGCAGCCTGCTTTCAGTCCAATAGGACAAGTTTGAGCTGAAAGGTCTGCAAAAATATGACATTATTAGTTCATAGTCGAATTACATTTTCATTAAGGTAACTGAACGGTACAATTTCAAGTACACTATTATGCACATTCATTAACGTGAATTATACAAAGATATATATATATATATATATATATATATATATATATATATATATATATATATATATATATATATATATATATATAATGCTGAATATTTAAATTAAGCATGTAAAATATAAGTGCAAAAAAATAGAGAAATAATATAATAAATTAAAATGTTAATTTTACTCTTCCATTTAAAGGTTTTGGCTAAGGTATTTCTTAAGAAAATGCTTTTATTAATCAAAGATGCATTAACTTGATTAAAAGAGTTCCATTAATTTGATGGCTGAATATCAAATTAAAAACCTAATTTCTTTAACATTCTATCAGTCAAAAATCCTTAAATAATTAAAAAGTATCATAATTTCCAGGAGAAATATTAAGCAGCGCCACTGTTTTAAACACCACTAATAACAATAAATATTTATTTAGGACCAAATTACAAAAGGATCATGTGACTCTTTTCCACACAAATAAAAATATTAACATATTAGGATAGAAATACAAATTTTAATATTTTGCAATATTACTGTTTTACTGTCTTTTTATTGCATGGCTATATATATATGTTATAATAAATAATAATAAATATGCAATTTATATTTAAATTAGAGTTACTTTACCTGTAGAATAACCTTGGCAATTTATTATTTCAGTAATGTATTCACTCATTTATTACTGTTATTATCCTCATTTAAGAATGTGTAAACACTGTATTTATACATTGATTTGTTACAAATATTCCACTAATTAGATTTATGTCTCTCGTTCAGCTTTGAGATCGATAAAAAACAGATCTCTTCAAAAGGAAGAAAGCCGTCTACAACCTTGTGATAAATCACCACACAATGCTCCGGCGTGCTGAAGATTGTGTCTGCCTCAACAGATGCTTATAATTGGCCACCCATTATTGAGAGGCTCAAGTTCAAACCTCCTGTGAAGTCCTCTAGCCACATTTGTCTCAAAGCACAGACAGAGTCTGGTTTCTAGAATCTGCAAGCTTTCTACAAGGTGTGGTCAAGACTAGACAAACCGTGCACCATTTATCAGTGGTTAGTCGGCAGCTGCATTGAAAAGCGTAGCGTTCCAGGCCCACTCTGGGGTCTTTGTCAGGCATGTGCTGGTGGGATGAAGTGGCTACCAAGGCCCAGTGACTTCCCAGTCCACATCAAAGAGGAAACACATCTGGTCTTGGGCAGGTGGGGCTGTGAGGGGGGGAAAGGGAGGAGAGGTTTAAACAGGGTACACGATTACCAGCGCAGCAGGATGGATGAGACTGCAGGAAGGAGAAACATTGTGACGCTTCCTGGAGCGTGTTGAAAAATTAGTGCGGTGCATAAATCAATTAATGTCATGATGGCCTTTCACTTTTCTTGTCTTTGGGAAAAACAATGTTAAGCTGAGATTTAATATCAAAAATGTATAGTGCCTGTCAGTGAAACTTGGCATGCTGATGTTGGGTTATTGGGGTATTTTGTGACATTATAGACATATAAACACTTTGTGTTTTTATATAGCATCGTATGTTTTGTCACTTGAGGGAGATTGAGATGGAACATTTCTGTGTGTGTGTGTGTGTGTGTGTGTGTGTGTGTGTTTGACCTCTGTCGCTCTGACTGAGCAGTATAGCTGGAGATTGCTAGCAGCATTAAGGTTAGAGGTCACCCCTCTGTGGGAATTCTCTCCTTAAAAGGTTATCTGGGCCTCAATTGGGCCCTCTGATGTGATCTCGCTCTGTAATTGTGTATGATTGAAATAATATATGAAATCAAACACAGGCTGAGCCAGCGCTTTTCCCACCCTTCTCTTTTTGATAAGAAAAACAAACTTGCACGGTGTGACACACCTTCACATTTACAGAGGTAAAACAAACAAAATAAAGCGACAGAAGTGAATTTATTTTTTCTAAATTTTTGCTAAAATGTATCTAATAGAACGAAACAAAAATATAATGCATTGTCTTTATTTTATTTCATTTTATTATTGCTGTTTTATTTTGTTGTTTCATTTGGTGCCCCGGGCAAGATTAGACATGACAGTTTTATTTTAATTTTATTTAATTTTAAGACATAAATTTTTTTGTGGATTAGCCTTTTGTGTTTTACGTTTTGTTTTGTTTTGTCTTTTGGTGCCCACGGACAAGATGAGACGTGAAAAAAAACCAAAAGCCTAAAACTAAAATAACTCCTTTTGTGTTTCATATAGGGGAAACACATAATCAAAAATGTCGTTTTCAATATTTTCGATATATTTCCAGCCATGCAATGAAAAACCAAAAAGCAATACCCAATTTCTCTATCCTTCCATACAGAAATCCATTCCCCCAAAGTCTGATCTGAAACGTAAATATCTTCTTCATGCCTAGCCAAGCATGTTAAGATCCCTAATTCATGTACACACTCTCAAATCCCTTGTGTTTAAAACAAAAGAGCGGTCATTTCTTGTATCTCCGTGTCTTTTTCCTGCTCTCTTTCTCTCCTGTTCTCTGTTTGTTGGTGATTACCGATAAGGCATATAGCACCCGTGGCGCATGATAAGCACGTTTATATCGTGCTTCTTTTTCTGCAGTGTTGGACTAGAGCTCGTCTAAATCCGGTGGAAGCTTAATGTTTATCCGACGTGAAAATAATTACTCAAAAGTGTTTCTCTTAATCCAAATAATGAGGGGCCCAGAGTGGGGCTCAGTGTCATTGTAAATCAGGACAGGGCAATTGACTCCTCGCTCCTTGTAAGTTTCAGGTGAGGATGGGGGCGGATAAAGGTTAGCTTAGGCCTAATCCAGCCACGCTGCAGCCCTTAATCTGTTATGATACAAGGATGATCACTTAAAAAGGGAGGGCTGCAGGAGAAGGCCGTTTGACTGGGACCAGTCTTAAACTACTTAGTGGCCCGCTGTCTCCGCAGTTGCCAGAAAAGCTCTTTTGTGTGTGGAAGACGGCGGAGAGAAATGGATGAAAACATCTCAATATCAGTACACTGCACGCTAATTGTTTGAGGAGCTGCGAGAGAGATCGAGAGAGACGTACAGTACTTATTTTGTGGTGTCTCGGCAAAGCTGCGTGGAAACCTGCTGTCAGTCGGCAATCCAGAGATCATGTGCCTATACAGTGGCCATGGGGCTGTGATTTCAACGGGGCGCATGGGGAAGGATCATGTATTGTAGAGCGCTGAGTGCCATTACGGTCCACATGGAAAACAGCTCAACTTGTTAGAGAGTGAGAGAGACCGAGCGAGAAAGAGTTAGAGCGAGGGTGAGAGAGAGATCGGGGATTCAATATCCTATCCCAGGGCTCCAGTGTCATTGCAGGGGGATTAGGCTGGAGAAATCTGCATGGCTTTGCTCTGAGAGCTCAGGGATGGAGCGGCGTTGGCTGGCCTCCAGTGTGACGGCCATCTTTCCAAGGTCTCAAAAAGGGAAGGTTCTGAGCTCTTTGTTAGCTTGCTGTCATCTGACTGATTCGCACTAGACTTTGAGCTGCTTTTTCGATCATGCCTTTTATATTGAAACATGCCGTGATGATGCTACAGTCATCTTTACTTAGTATGTGCCCTTGAACCCCTTCTCACTATGGGTTCTTTCTACAGTTTGGATAATGATTTTAATGCATGATTGACGTGGTTGGGCTCTGACTGCTTTTTTAAAACTTTTATGTCTGCTCTAAAATGTGCTTTTTTTTTTTTACTCAAAAGATAAATCCCAGCCTTCTCTTGACCAGGTGCGAGCCCTTTTCAAAGGCTGCGATGAAACATTTCTAATATAGCAATAAAGTAAAACACATATATAGAAAAACACTGTAGAATTATTAATATAAAATATTTTTGATTGGTTTTCTACGGTAAAGAAATCTAATGCAACATTTACTGTTAAACTGACAATTTTTGGAAGTGGAAAAAGAGCAAGTAATTTTATAATTTAAAATAGAAATCTGTAAATTGACATTCTCAGTTGTATATATTTATGGAGTATATATTTGATGTAGTTTATGAAGTTTACGACTTCTTTTTCTGAAAACAGAAATGTCAGAAGTGTCCATTGGCACTTTTATCTCTCCATGTGTATAAAATCTCCCTTGAAATCTGGCCGGTACCAACAGTGGTTCACCAGCAATTATCTGCATATTTACTAGGTTGCTTTATATGGTAATAACATGATGAAATCAATCCACGCATATGTTTATTGAACGTTTTGTACTGCTGTATTGATCGGTGTGAATGTGACCCGATACATTGTTAGCGTGCATCTTCATTATGTCATTTGGGAGAGGTTATTAGAATGGTGTTTAAATGGCCCTCAGTCTGCTCCGTGAATGCATGAAATGCCGTTTTGACGAGTTGCCTCTAAAAGCGTGGAATAGGGCTTAAGGAGAAATATGGTAACAACTTGAAAAAAATATCTGTGATTTAGGTTATATTATGTGAAGCATTATACATATAATATGAATGAATTAATAATTGTACCCATCATCTGTTTGAATGAATAAATGTACTTCATTTAAAGTAATTATTGATTTGCAGTCATTTCCACATCTTTATGAGATAAACAAATGTATGCAAATATTACAAAAATCATTTAATAAACAATTAAAATCATAAAATAAAAATTATTTTACGTTTTTCTGGATTTTTTGATACAGTATATAGTAGCTTGTTGACTTTGTTCCTTTACTTAAACTGAGTGTTAAGGTATGGCATTTTGAGTGTTTTTTTTTTTTTCTCATTTTAATGTCATTCCATCCGTGCATTTCTTATGGAAGACACGCGATGAAGCCATCGATTAATCTAAATGTTAATTATTGCACTTCCAAATTGTAATTTAATACTATTCGCAAACATGTGGTTCTTTCATAAATTTAATTATAACATATTATAATCATTTTAAATGCATTTCTTCAAAATATCTTTTTGCATGGATTCATTTTGAATGTATCAAGGAAACCATTTACTACTGATAGTTAATTCTAAAATATTTAATAGATTTTGTACAGTATGAATCTGTTTTCTTATCGTCTATCTATACTATTGTACGATAGCTGTATAGTATTGTACAATGATATTTCTTTTTTTCTTTTAGTAACCGACTATATTTTTTGACAAACCTGTAGTAAATGAAGTTACTTGTTGTTTATAGGTTTACAAATTTTCTCTTTAAGCAGGGGAATTTGATAATTCTCTTAACATATGTCCAAATATATCTTGCTAGGCAACGTTTGATCCAGCTTTGATGTGATGTGATCTTACACCTGATAGCCTTGATGGAGTCTCATTATATTCTCTCTGGTTCCCTTGCCGAGGCTCAGAGCAGTGACTGAAGGAGGGGAGCTAGCAGGAGAGGGCATGTGCAATCTCTTTTGTCTGGATATAAAAGAATAAATATCCTGCTAAATCCAGAGTGCTTGCCAGGCCAGCTAAATCTTGCGCTCAGTATTCACTGCTGTGTTTCGCTTCTCCCTCTCTCGCTTTCTCTCTCCGTCTCTCTGTCCCTCTAATTCCCTCTTATTTCTAAGCAGGAGAGGGAGATGAATTGACTGGCGTTTGATGTGTTGATTGGCAGAAGGAGAAGGAGATGTGGTGAAGGACAGCTGTATGTGGGTTTGTCTCGAGGGACGGCGGCTTGATCACTAAATGAAGACCTCTAGTGCTTTCTTGTTAGCCACCATGGATCCACCTTCCAAATAAAGCACAATTAGTTGAAGCACAATTAATGAAGCTAGGTGTCAGTGTGCTCACAGTACGAAGCCACAAATCAGCGGTCTCGGGACGCCGTGGGGTGTCGGGGGTCTAGCGCCCGAGGGCAGAGAGCGATGCTGGTCCTATCAGCATCTCTTTGCTGTCTGTCTTTCTCCCAAGTGTGAGAGCTTTGTACTCCCACAAAGAAGCCCGCTTGAAATCCCGGACAGAGAAAATGCAAGACAGGGAAGGCGTGAAAAAAAAAAAAAAAAGGTAAAGGAAAGAGGAGCACGATGAGAAGTTGAGCATAAGTGATCCCCTTTGTATTCCTGGCACAGCTGGTCACGTTTGATGACACTGTGCTTTAAAGGAATATTGCAGGTTCAATACAAGTTAAGCTCATTTGGCAGTATTTGTGACATAATGTTGATTACCACAAAGATGTTCAGAAAAACAATAATTTGAAGTTTGAAGTCAATAGAAGTTACACTGAAGTCAAAAAATACACTATTTCAGACATACTTTGAAAATTCACATTTTATTTAATGTATTACTTTGCAATTAATTGTGGAAATTCTCTGTGAAAATGATTGCAAAACCTATTTTTATTGTGGGCTTTTTATGTTTTGAGTTTTAGGCATTTTGTCATCATGGCAATAAAGCTGTACGTTAGATAAAGTAAAATGTTTTATTTAGAAATTCCTAGTAATTTCACAAACATAATTTCATAAAAACACTCAATAAGTATTTTCTTGTACAAATTTCAGATTAGAACTTTATCTAACCCAAAATATTCCTTTAACTATGGTCAGCATGAATATAGATATAAAGCAATATCCATATAGCATTAATATCTGTAATGATTATGATTTCCTTTTAAGGACGAATTCAAAATAAAATACTGCAATAAGGCCAGCATTTAAACCGATGATGATAAACCCATTTTAAACGGTCAGCTTATGAGTTCTTTTCCATTTTACGACCAATTGAAATTCAGCACTGCAGCTGAGCTCGACAGCGGCCTTACACTCCCAGACTCACAAGACCAAACATGTCAGATCATCCCAAAATCTAGAAAATTCTTGTTTGCTCTGGCAAGGCTAAAAGCGTTGGCATGTCCACTCTCCCTTCTGCCGGTCTAATGTAGCATGGGTAATGCTGTCAGAGCAATGCATCGTGGGGAAGTTTGTGCCACTGCATGATGAAGCGTTCTATTTATATTAAAATGAGGGGCTTCTCCTGAGGGAGACATTGAGGGGAATGGAACAACAAACACCCAGCTTTAGAGGCCTGCCTGTGTATGTGTGTGTGTGGAAAAAGAGAAGGAGAGCACCCAAGAGAAGGACAGTGACAGCAAAAATGGCAACCCTTCATCCAGAGTGGCCCTTTGGACCCTGGGAAGAGTTATAATGTGGTCGCAAGCCATTGTTGCAGAGATTTTTTATTTCTAGTGTTGCAGCGTTTGGTTTTTTGTGGCATATAGTCATAAAATACCACGCACTGTAATAAAAGGAGAGCCTTAAATCCAGCTTGAGTGACCGGGGGGATATGGGACGCTGGTGGTCACGCAGGTTTTTTTTTTTTTTTTTTTTACCTTGTTAATGTGCAAGCTAAAAGCCTTCAAAGCTTGCCATGGTGACGGATGAGCTGTAAGAGGCATTGTTTGCTGCTTTTAAAGTGTGTATTCGTTATTTTATTGACCTCTGCCATTCAAACCCCAGTTGAAAAACTGCTAGTACGCACTGATGGTTGGTTTAAAATGTTGATTTGACGTTAACTGCATCACATACACTTTATACTGGTGGTTGCCTACCGTTATTGTCCTGGTATGTATTCAGGCTGACGTTCCTACCACATGCAATTCATTTTTATTCAATTTCTCTGTATTTTGGTGTTTGCACTGAGCCCACAGCGTGCTGGTAAGGTTTAGATGCTTACAGTCTTCTACTTGGTGACTGACAGTTTGAACTATATCTCATTATGGTGTAATCCCCTCCAGAAAGGCCATCCCTGACTTCATCAATACAAAATAGGCCTGTGAAAATAACACGGCACGATGTCTCGCTGTGCTGCACTAACAGCAATGAGCAGCGAGTCCATCTCGTGCGTGTGTAATGATTCTGCCATTACAAACAGTAGAGGTTTCTCTTTTTTTCTTTCTCAAACGGCCAGAGAATGGCCTGCACCGGGCTAGTTAATTAAACTCAAGGGTGAAGCATTATTTGTGGGAAAAAATCCAATTATTTCTCCTTTCTGCCCGGAGAGGGAGAGAGAAAGAGAAAGAGAGAGAGAGAAAGAAAGAGAGAGTCAGGATGTCACTTGGAGATGAGATGGCCACTTCACTTCTCTTAGGGTCCTTATTTTTCATCTGCATGAACCATTCATTACATTGAATTATTTTCCTCATTTGCAAGTCATGCATTTTTTGGATATTGGAGAATATGTTTATGCAATATCCCAAAAACAAAATCTTATTTATTCATTAATTTTTTCGCCCTCTGAAAAGATTCTATTCATTTGCCCTAATCTCCTATTCTCTCATACTATAATAACCCATGATAAGGAGTCAAACATCCTTGTTTTTTTTTTCTTTGACTTCAAAGAAAGAGGGCATTACAGTTAGACAAAGGGCTAATTTAGAGTCTGTAAACCTTAATTATAACTTCACGGTTTTATTTACGGAAACGTTAATTGGTGAGATTGTGTCGGAGCATAAACCCGTATTCCAGCACTGCAATTAAAAGCCTTAGTTCAGGGCTGGCAGCTCCCACATTATGGCTTCAAAGGCAGAGAAATCAAAGTATCTTAGATCCGCAGGTGTGGTGTTCATTACACTAGAATTTGGTATTTGGTTTAAAATAATAACACAGCTGTGGTCAATAACAATGATAAAATTGGACATCGAGCTCGCCGTTCGCTGGCATCAAATAACATCAGGTTTGTTTATTTATTCACCTGTCATGCATTATTGCAATAGTTCTAATTAATGTGTGTGTTTGTAAGTGTGCGGAGGGAGCATATTGGGCGAGATGTAATTTCACTCTTTCATCCGTCCGCAGGGACTAGCTGGGCCCCTAATCTGGCCCCGTGAGCCCTCGCCCTGGGTTGAACTTTAGCCCTGAGAGGGTCAGCCACTGGCCCGCTGGGAGACTGCCTCCACCAGCCGGCTTAATCCTGGCCAGTCGATAGAAGCAGGGTAGCGAGACACGGATGGAACCCTCCACACACACACTTGCACATATGCACATATATGTATATATATATATATATATATATATATATATATATATATATATATATATATATATATATATATATATATATATATATATATATATATACACATGCACATTTAAACGGCTCATTTCGATATGTGGTAAGTGGTGTTATCAACAAGCAGGTGCAAAAGATCATTCGCATGCTCATCATAAATGCACATCCACACATATGCGCAAATTCAAGCGCATCTAATTTCAAGAGACCTATAAAAAAAAGTACAGACACTCTGGTATACACGCTCGCTGGTATATTTATGCATATGATTTGAGGCAAGCTCAGGAGCCTTTACCTCAGGGCACAGTGTGCTGGATTGATGTAGTAATGTTTTAAAGGGCAGCCAAGTGAGTGGAACATCACTTTAGCAATGGGTCAATGGAAGAACGGATCGTCTTATTTAGATTTGACAGGATAGGTTTGATTTAGTTCCATCTGCTATAGGTGTATACGTTTTTTTTTTTTTTAAACACAGATCTGTATCTGAACTTTGGCTGTTGATTTACACTGCAATATGTCATAATTTATATATAAGAGCTGCCTTTGAAGAGTTTTGACTGACAGGCATCAGGTAGATTGCATGTCCTCATGTCAATGAGATGGGTGAGTGAAGTACAGATATTGGTGTCAACTCCCTAAATTACAGAACTTAATAGGAAGGAAGAGGGAGATAGGAAGTGAAGGGGGTGAGAATGGGTTTTTCAATGAGCATGACTCTCAGGGAAAGGATCGGTCAGTAGACGATTGTGATTAGGGTCAGGGTGGGCATATCATCAGAAGCACTGGGCAAATTTATTGTAGGGTTGGGGTTAAACATATGGTTGTGCCCCAAGGTTATAGTTACAGTTCAGGTAGAGGTATGTGGAAATGATCGTGTTTTTATATAATTGTTTACAAGTATTAGTAGCTAGTATATATTTTAGTAACTGTATATGAAGGTGAACATTTGTAAATGCAGAATTTGGATATTGTGTTATTTTAAAACATTGTTCTATTCTATTCTATTCTATTCTGTAAGTATAGTCAATCCTTATCTCTTTGGCTTGTTTTTGACGTGAAAACTTGTGAATTTGTGTACACACATATATATACACACACACACACATTTGATACACTACTATTAAAAACATTAAGTTTCTATTCTATTCTATAAATGTAGTGAATCCTTATCTGTGTTTCTTTGCCAGAAATGTAAATGTGTGTGTTTTTACGCTTCAGTCAACACTTAAAAATATTAAATGTCTATTATATTCTGTTCTGTTCTGTTGTGGAAAATTCTTGTCTTTGTTGCTTATTTTTTTTATTACCGTTGATCAATCATAACTATCTTGGTATCAGAATTTTCCAGAGTGCACAAACCTTCTGGAATATCTGTTAAAGCAAAGTTTTGAGACTTTCTCTGAGTAAAAGAGGAAAAAGTCCTAGCACAATTCCTCTCTGCATGTATAGCCACCCTCAAGCTTCTTATACCTTAATGTTTGTAAAGAGTTTGTTTGACCATTTTAGTCATATGCAATTTGTATTACTTATGGAGACATGAAGGTCCAAGCTCATCATTAGTCAGTACACTATGTCTCATTCCATCAGTCTGCTTACATTTTGTTATAGACCTGCCCAATGGATTAACTCGAGATGTCAGCCTTAATCAACTCTACGCCTAAGGTGTAATATTCTAATGAAGGGTATAAAACAGGGACACGCCAGCTTTCGAGGGTTAATTACATCTCATCTGGAAGAGTGACAGCCAGAGAGTTTGACAGGTAGATAGACAGATAGATTGATAAATAGATAACTTTGACCTCTGGGGCTCCTTGTGCATTTCACTTACACCCTGAAATGGCTCTACCTAAACTGTTTATTAACAAGCAAAAGGAGGGCAGGAGAAAAAAAATAAATTACCAGAAAAATAAATTAACGCGGGCTTGCAGCCCATCTCTGTCCAATCAAATGGCCAAAGATTACCCCGTATAATTATACTAAAGGGCAATTGGTTGATATGAGTGCAAGGTCGTAGGTCGTGGCCGGCATAAGTGATTCGCTGGTAGACTGTAATGTGGTCTGCTCGTCTCTGGCTCTGACCCTATTCCACTGCCTGATTGCCGCCTGTCACCTTCTCTTCAACTCATGTAAATTGTGTCTGCTACTCTAGCACTGGTACGGGAAAAGACGGGTGGGGGGTCTGGGTATTTGTGTGTGCAGGAGGGGTTTTCTCTGTCCAGCCGAACTGCGGACGCTGTGCCTGTATCGAAACCCATGTGTCTGTAATGGTTTCTGGGTGGCAATTTGAGCGACGACATTTTGGACTCATCCTCCTTAATAGGTTGTCCTCCTCCGGCTAGAATTGAATAGCCCCGACATGGCCCAAGGCGGGCGATAAAAATTCAATAATTCGGCCGGGGTCAGAGTCCTGTCATTTTTTGGGGATGGGGGTGAGTAATTATGCTGCACTAACATCGAGAGGGGGGTGATGGGTTATTGGATGGAGGAGGAGGTGCACCTGAACTTCGATAGTGCTGTAACCTTCACAAGTTCTCCAAGTTTTGTGCCGCAAAACACGTACAATCAAAATGCACTGTTTCTGGCGAGGGACGTTGTATGAGCCGAGGTGCGTATAGCCAATTTATTTTAAAATGTTGCAATTTTATGCTCCTTTAGTGTATTAAATCCCAAAATGCTTTTTGACTGAAAAACATTAATTTCTTGCCTCGCATAATGTATATTTCCAGTGATCCCCATATATGTCACAAATAAACAAGCATAATTCTCCATAAAATGTCGCAAAAAGCATTTCTAGTAGAAAATTGAAAAGGAAGGAGTCTCCCTCCTCTGAGAGCGAGTTGAATGGAGGGTGTCACATGTCTTTTGTCCTGTCAGTTTTATATGACATTATTATTCTCAGGGTTGTAAATTCCAGGCATGTTAAGATCTCAGACAACAACAATATAAAATTCAATCAATGAGGTGCTCTTTGTGTCTGCCCCTGCGGATGTTGTGCTGCCTGTGTGAGTTCTTAAATCACAGGCAGGAGGATTCTGCATAATTGCATGGTGGCGCGGATCTGACGTGGGCTGTCTGAGCGCTGGCCTGGGCGTTATTGAGCTAATGTGAATTGCTGTTTAAAACGGGCTCATAAAATAAGGCCGTTGACACGGGGTCGCTTTGGAGCTGCTTGTTTTGTCGCACGTTATATTACAGCATTAATATTAAAATGTGCTATAGAATTGAATTATATTTATGTGTAACACTGGCACTGAAATGTGAAATATTACGTTTTTTTTCTGCCCATAAAAATGCTGTGTGAATGTATTTTATATGTAGGTTTATGTGTACAGGCAAATATTGAATTTTGGCTTGCTACTCATCTTCCTTCATATTATATTCCTCAAAATTATTTATTTTAAACTGTCTTCAGCTATATATATATATATATATATATATATATATATATATATATATATATATATATATATATATATATATATATATATATATACTATATATATTTCACTGCACTATACTCTAAAACTTTGAAAAGATTTTCCAAGATGGAAGCCCAGTCACTTTTTTATTTTAATAGCTACATGCAGTAAAGAAGATATTCCAGCATACTTTCTTTTAGATCTGCTCTTTAGATCTACAGTGAGGACAAGAATATCATAAGCAGTTTACCAAAAACATCAGTATTTTAATTTTGGATTTAACACAAATTATGCTGGGATAAGTCAGAATGTGTACTTGCTGATGAAATAATGATTGAGCATTATCTGATGGCTTTGTCATTAGGATGCTAATGAGAGACTGGTCTTTTCTGCTCAGTCTCGTCTTCACTCTGCAGCTTAATGAGAATGACACGGCCCACCTGAGACGGATCATTCTCCAGTTAATATTTCCAATCTGTTAATCAATGAGCTCATCGATAGATGGTAGGTTGAGAGGAGACAGACCGGATCCCCCAACTGTCAGCAATGGTGCCCCAGTGGGATTACGGGGCCACACTGGCTCTCTGGATCAGATGGGAGCTGAAGCAGCAGGTCGTCATGCTGGTTTTTACAGCGTTTGATTGTGAAACGCTCAGATCATGAAAATGATCTGAAATACAAAACCCAAGTGAGCCACACCAGGTGATATTCACTGGCCACATTGCTCAACTGGAATCTTGCCCAAAAATAAACCTTTTTTTTTCTTCAAAAGATCAAAGTGCAAAGGGGAAGAAAAATCATATTAACAGTCTAATAAGAAAAGATTTGTCTGGTATGCTGCAGGTCGTGGTGCAGTAGCTGAAGGGAGGTCTTTATTTTGACATCAAGCTGCACAAGCGGCCCCCTTAAAAAGCTTATTATGTTCTCTGGTTGTGGCAGTGCCGGCCCATTCCCGGCCTCGAAGCAGGCGAGCTCAGGACCAAGCTGTAGCACATTAGAGCCAATAAATGTGCGTTGGCACTACTCAATTTAAAGTAAAGCCCTCTCTTGCCTGGCCGGTCTGCCTCATTCCTAATAGGGTATTCCACAAACGCAGCTCATCAATTGCAGGATATCTCATGTATGGCTACTTTTTCCTTTTTTGTTGCTTTTTTTCATGTGTGTGTGAGAGAGAGGACAGATATAGAGTATTTTAAGTTTTGTGATTACCCAGATTATAGATGCTTGTCTTTTCAGATTAGAGGGAAAGTTACTGATATCACCTACAGGACAGAAAATACTTGTTAAATTATGTTGTTTAATGCCTTTGCTGCAGAGTGTTTCAAATTTATTTTTGTAATTATTTTTATTAGACATTTTAATAGAAATTGCATTACTGCATTTACAAATGTGTCTTTGGTTTTGGCAAAGAGCATATTACGAACCTAAAAGATTAACTTAAGCCTCTAAAGTTCACTGAGATTTTCTGCCTGTGTGTGTGTGTGTGTGTGTGTGTGTGTGTGTGTGTGTCTTGTTCCGAAATGAACTTTGAGATTTTCAACACATTTTATGTGTTTAACACTTTAGTACTTTGTATTTCATGAAACAACAAATTTACACATTGTACTGTAATTTTTATAATTTTATAATTTAATAGTTTATATAATTGTATTGTAATTATAAAAACTGTAATATCTATCTATCTATCTATCTATCTATCTATCTATCTATCTATCTATCTATCTATCTAAAACAGAAATAAAATAATAGAAATATTATTTATATCAGGCACTATATGCTTCTTTTTAATGCATGAGGTAATAATGCAACAATGTGATGCAAGTGCAGTGCAGGAAACACACAGTACTATTTATTTTTAAGTGTATACATTTTATATGTATTTTATGTAATGTTTATTGGCATCATTAGGATGTTAATAGAACGGAAACCAATTCCAATAATCAGAAAAAAATCACACGAAGAGTGTCAATAGTTTTTCTGCTGTGGCACCATTAAGTGCTAGTAGGATCTGTATCAGAAACTAATAAAGGCCATTCCACAAGAGCACAACAAGCATTCTCAATGACTGATGGCCCATTGATTGCCTGCACAGTTTCTCCCTGATGGTCACTTGTTCAGTTGTCTTTTCATCTCTCTTTTCCTCGGAGAGAGTGAGGATAAGGGGGGAGAGTGAAAGTCAGTAAAAGAGACGGTGAAGGGAAACAGACATACATGAATTTACACTCTTTAGTTGTGCAAGTGACTGGCCTCTGAAATTGATTGTGACTTTTCACCCTCTTTTTATCCCGTTGCTCGCTCACTCATTTAAATTCCTTGTTTGGCCCCAGATGATTCAGTGGCTGATTAATAAGCCTCTGCTGCACCGCACCAGCTTTATTTCTTCAGCCTTTGATATGCAGGCATGTCCAAAAGAGCCTAGATTTCAAAGATGTGCCCATCGTCGGCATACATATTCACCCAGATGCACTGCGCTGGCATCCTAGGCCAAAATTAAGCTCCTTTATGTACAGAGTAACCCACTAATTGGACTGTCCTTGAGATTCTGCCATATCGATTGCTATCCACACAGTCAACTGTACATCTGCTTATACCTTCTTAGTTTCTTATAAGGATTTCTGTTGCCATTGTTGTGTGCTTTAATTTAAAGGGATGGCTATTTAGTTATCAAAAGGTAGTACAGAATAAAATGTATTATGTTCACACAAATTCTTTTAAATCTTTAATAATGCAATAATATGCACATTGTAAAAATTAAAGATGCAATGTTATTTAAATGCATTTACCTTAAATAATTTGATTGTAGCATATGCCCATTGACTCATGTTAAATGTTACTATTAATGGTTATAATAATTATAATTTTTATTATTTGTTTTTACTTAAATCTGTTTATAATCATAGTACATTATTTTATATTATGAATTCTCATGGGCCAAAACCATCCTAGCATTTGAATAATAATAATAAATAAATATAATGATCACAATTTATAATTACAAATCTAGTTAAACATGCTTATCCTTATGGGGAAAACAGAAAATGTAGAGTTTTCATAAACACAGTCATTTCAAGATTCTAATACATTTCCACTTCCATTTAGTCTCTTAATAGACTACGTTTTTTCCGTACACCACAGCTGACCCTTGTTTTCTGTTGCGCAAGCAGTCATTACTGTAATTAGTGTGTAGACAATGTGTAACACAGGAATCTCTCACTTAATTAACAGAGTGACATGTGTTTGTCAGTCTCCATTATTCTAGCCAGCCTTTCTTCGAGAGTGATGGGTCACTTCCTAACTAGCGCGTCCAATAACTAGGGGCTGTTCAGCCATAAGTGTAATGTTGTCTTCACTAACTGGCCCATTGATCTCATGAGATGAGCCATTAAACATTAACGGGCTGGCGCTGGGCTGTTCTCACACAGTCAGCCGATTAATAGAGCTGTAATGAAGGAGGACGGGACCCTTAGATCGTACTGATTGATGGCCGAAGACAGAGAGAGGGAGAGAGAGAGACAGCACCTGTTTAGATGCTGAAGGATACGGAGGGACGCTGGCACCCTGCTGAGAGGCACTGAGTGATCTATACTAGAATATGTGCTCGCGCTCCGACAGCCGCTAACACGCTCGGCTCCCACAGAGACTGTGTAAATACACGGGCCGTGAAATAGATATTATAGGTAAACTGACTGCTCATTCATCCAATCAGCCAACCGCTCAGAGCGACACATTCTCATAATCTGTAGAGCCATGGAAACACTGTTTTCTCATAAATATAGATGTCGTATGAACGTAATAAATATATACATGCAATACAATACACTTTATACTTTTTTTTTTTTTTTTTTTTTTTAAGACACGCTTTTGTGTACTGGAGGGCATGTCTGGACACATGCATGACACTGTGTGTGTTCCCATTTTAGGTGCACCAACATTTGTTAGCAACTGACATTACTCTTTCTTTCGGCTGTTCTCGTTTTGTTTTCCCTTTATTTTCTGTTGCTAACGATCAAATACTCCATTAACTTGTCTAACTTAAGCTAGATATTAAGCAAGCAAAAAAGCTATTTTCCCTGAAAGAGACATAGATTTCTTCATGTGTCTTTGTGTCTAAGGTTGGCAGTTAGTGTTTTGTATTAAGTTTAAATAAATGATAAATGCCGTATTCTGATGGAACTTGCATGAATGCATTGATTAATTGTAACTTTGTGTCTCTCCTTGTGTTTTAAAGTCCTTATAAAACTTCTAAATATTTATAAAGTTTAGGAGAAAATTGTTGAACTAATTAATATGTACACATATTTAACATGTAAGATTACAAATTACCATCTGTTTTAATGTTTAATTTCTAAATTTCAGTTTTTTAAATTTTTTAATTATTATGAAGTATTCTTATTCCTCTTATTCTCATTTATATATATGTACAATATATATAGCATTCTAACGACTTCAACAGCAATTATTATTAGTGATATTCACACCATATCTGAAACACAAATTTAATGTTCTTGCTCTTTTTTCCCCCCCCTGAATAATACAAGCAACATAAACATTTTAAAAGAGGTCAAAAGTTATTTAAGTAATCACTCTCAAAACAATAAAAAACTAATGTCATGGTCTTTAATACTCAGCGTTTAATTATAATTTTATAGCAAACAAATCAAGCATCTATTTAATGTCTTGTGATATTCCCTTAGGGTTAGTTTCACCTCGACTTTCTCTTTTCTCAGCTTGCTCTTTTTAACAAACCCTGACAGCTCTCAAGTGCCTGCGTTTTTACCCTTTTATCAAAAACAAGCCTCCTGGTCCTCTGGTATTCCAAACACTACACTCAAACCAGATGTCCTTTTTTTTTTCGCCGGTGGCACAACTTTCAAGATGACAGCGTGCCCCAAGAGAGCAGGGCAAAATCCATGGCCTGCTGAATTTGTGACTAATGGGCGTTTTGATGTGACAGCAGCCGGCGTCTAGGGAAATTGAAGCGAGCAGCGTGTCGATACCTTTTGTGTCTCTCAGCGGTGGGTTATTGTTGACGGACCTTGGGGACAGGCCGCGGCCGTTTACATTCGCAGACGGTATGTGGTCAGCAACAACTTTCCTCTTGCTCCGTGTCTCTCTCCCTTTTTATTGTCACTATTGATCTGGTGCTGCCTCGCCACGGTGTGGCTAATTTGCTTGTTAACATAAATTTGTCAGCAGCGAGGGGAAAGGGTTTCCATCACAACTGCCTGCAATGAAGCTTCAACGACCCCCTAGCTCTCCCCCCCAACACACCCCATCTCTCTCGCTCTGTGTCTATCTCAGACTCCCTTCCTTCTTTGCTTTCCCCTCCCTTTTCCTCTTTGGGTTTTTCTGGTTCTTTCTCTCTGCCCTCCGGTCCAATGCAGTGGGCCGATTTATTAAACAGCTGGTTGTTAAGCTGTCATTTAATCAATACAGTTTCCCGCACCTCTTGCTCCTCAGAATTAAATGCGAGTTAAACACAAACCAGGCATAATGACCTTTTTATGGGGCCCTCTCAGCCAATGAAATTAGCACGAAGGATCAGATATTTATACCTATAAGCCTGTGTAAGTCATTAACTTCAGACAATATCATTTTAAACGACAACACATGTCTCGCTCCCCTCCGCACGCTCTATGTCATTCTCCGGTTTGTCACGGCGCAAGAGGAATTTTGAAGCCTCATAACGAACTGCAGACCTCGGGGAATAAATCAGCATATTGAGAAAAAGAAACGGGAAACTGAGGGAAGAGTAAAAAGAGCAAAGATCATTAATTCCTCCACCCAATCTCACCAGCTTGTCCAACTTCTGAAAGCTCCAGATGATGCAAAAAAGTTCGGAAAGTTCTGAGCCATCTGCTGAGATATTAGCGTTTCTGCCTCGCGGATTGTTTGTAAATATTTTAGTTGTTCCTTGTTTTGCAGCAAGAGCCTTTTCGGGCCCTGACAGCCAAGGAACTAACTAACTAAGGCACATGTATTGCATCCAAAATTCAAATGAATTTGGATCACACAATTTTAATATAAACAAATTTAATATTGTGTAACAGGCACTTTAAAATAAAGTATTACTTAAAGTATTACTCTAATAAACTTATGTTCACTTACTGTGTTACTGTCAGTTGTACATTAATAAAAAAAATAGTACTTATGATCTAAAAATAAATATATATATATATATATATATATATATATATATATATATATATATATATATATAATAATTGCATAGTTTATTAACTATTTGCATACTTGATTTTTATTTAAACAACCATATTTTCAAAATGGGTTTATTCAAACTAAATAGACAATGTTAATCTATTAAAAATATTTATTCTGTTAAAAGGTATGAACATGATTAAAATATGGCTGCGGACAAGCATAATCAATTAAACGGTTTGAATTTGAAACAAATTGATTTTATTGATAATATAAACCTGGTTACTGTGTATTTTAAACATTATTTTTATGCAAACTATTACAGAAACCATACCCGTTTCTTTCCTGCATCATATTAAGTTTATTGGTTTCTTTAGGATAGTCATATTTAATCCAAATAGGTGGGAATCTCGCATGCAATTCAAATGCAATTTTTGTTTTCTTTTTTTTAGTGCATTGTGAGTAAAACTAAGGTAAAATATATATATTAAAAAAAGTTGCACAATAAAAAGCTTAATGGTAAAGACAAATGGGCTAATATTTGGAATAATACCCAATCATACAACATAATGAGATATTACACTGGGGTTTTATTCATGCATAGGCTTAGAGCACAAATTCTCTTTCCTCACTGAAATTCATGAATATTAATCAAACAATCTATAACTTCATAATACGACCAAAGCGTATCAGTTGGATTGTTAGACTCCGTTTTTAAAGCAACACTAATATTTGCCTTCAGTACATGATAATATGTCACAGGAGTTTTGGCTGTCTGTGTGGTGGGAGACAGTGGTAAGCTTTTTTGACATGACATATTGTCTGTGTTTTCCTCAGCGCGGCTCACAGTGGGAGACGCGACCATTAAGCTGCGGCGGTGGTGTAAAATTTCCCAGAATGCAATGGTCTGAGAAAGGGAGCGCTACCTCCCAGGTCTGGTGGTGACAGGCTGGGATGACATCACCAACAACTGCAATGAGATACCATCGTAACATAAATAATATTTTTGTTGACGTTCGAAATAAATCAGATCAGAAGGCCTGTAACTCACAGCTAAGCTGAGATATCATCACAGTCTCAGGCGATCCGGTCCTCCCACTGACCCTCGACAGACCTGACATGACAACTGCCACCCATGAGTCAACACGGGCCGATAGCAAAGATATACAGCAAAAACACCACAAGACGTAGCCGCATGAAAATTGTAATCAATACGAGTCAATTTTTTGCATCATTTCTTTTTGAAAACAAAGGCTTCAAATATTTTTGTTTTAAATAAATGTTTTTTTTTTTTTGTCTGTTTTGTATCAACAAAAATATCAAACAGCACAACTGCTTTCAACATTTATGTAAAAAAAAAAAAATTATATATATATATAATCTTTTAGATGTATAAAAGTTACACTTTATATTAATTAACTACATGTGCTTATATGGTTAGAGTTCGTCTTAGGATAACGTGTAATTATTAGGATAAACATGTAATAATGCATAATGTATTGTTATTATAATAGCAAGTACATGTAACGTAACAAGGATAACCTAAAATAAAGCATTTTTACTTTCACAAAAATAATACATTTTTGAGCAAATTCAAGAACTCTCTAAATCGTACTTTTTTAATTGTATTATTTTAAATCTTAGCGACAATTGCTATTCAAACATTTATGATTTACAATTGAATTTGCTCTTTTTATAGTATAGAACTAATTGGTAGGAATACATCTTTGCTTGACCATTTGCTCTGCCCCGAGGACAAGTGGACACCCTGACCCCAAACTGACCCTAACCTTACCACAACCTCGGCGTTCATTTGACCTTTGACCCTAAACTTAACCTTAACACTCACAGGAACCCTGACTTTCACCTTTAACCAGGCGCACCGCTCTTCACACAGACCTGAACTCCCCTATGTATCCCAACTCTGTTTATCCCTCTTTTTCATGTTGTTCCACATCCTACTCACACACTTATAAGCTGTTAAGATACGCAAATACGGATATAGAGGAGGAACTCCAGGCTGACAGCTCTATCATTTAATCCAGATAATCTGTTTTATTTCAGTGTCTTACACATCAGAGTGTGACTCTTTAAAATCTCAACTTTGCGCGCTTTGTATGATGTCTTTGTTGGTGATTCTTGTCACACACGATGCAGTGCACGCTACATAGCCAATTAAGGCTCTGCATTTAGCCATCCAGAGAACATGAATCTAATGCATCCTATTTATTGCACCTGAGTTATAATTAAATTTATTGCTTCTTATGTTGCTTGTGGTGAAGTAACTTGAACAGCATGTACTGAAAGGGTCCCATTACGTTATATTGCAGTATTTGTATTAAAATGAAATTAGTACTAAACATAAACATCATTGCGCTCAATGTTTTTATTTTCTAAATAAGGTTAGAAATATAAACGGATCGTTTTTGTCAGTGTTGGTGAGGTGCATGTAACTATTTATTTAGATTTTTACTTAAAAATCAAGATATTTGCTCCAAATACATATGTCTAAATGCCTTAATTGTGCAATAATAACAATATATATAAAATATATATAAAAAAATAAATAAAAATGGTTTTAATATTAAAATGATTATTTAATTGATTATTGCTTGCACTGTATGAACCCTATAGTCAAATCACTAAATCAGATTAACGAAAAAAAGATTAAATAAAAAATTCAATTAAAGCTTTAAAAATAAAACGCACATTATATTATTATGTATGTTATGCATTTTATTATTATTTACACTGTAACAAACATTATAATCTAATCACCAATAAAGTAAATAAAAAGGATTGAATAAAAATTGCATAAAAACTTGTTTCGCAAAATAAAAACATGCATAATATTATTATTTATAATAGTAGTTATTATTTACACCGTTAACATGAACACTATAATCTAATCACCAAATCACCAAATGCTGAACTAGCATTAAATGCACCGGCATCAACTTCATAACTCAGATCTTTTAATCCCACATATGTGCTTCGTCACAGTTTTTTTTTTCCACTTTTTTGTCAAATCATTAAAAGATTAGCATTTATGTTGAGTATAAATATTTTCAGTTATTGCTTATAACATCATGGGCACGGTAAACCTTTGATATGCCAGCGCCAGCATCGGTCAGCGGAGTACAAAAACAAGTCGACTCTCCTCGCACACGTACGCTTTGCTCTTTCCTCAGGATTTCTCAAGGCTCCCAGGCGGAGGGAGCTCTCATCCCGGTCCCCGTGTAAGTCTCCCTGCGGCGCGGGGCTTAATCTGCTGTGCCACTTTAACCCTCCGCCTCCAGCCGTAGAACAGCCCCGCTCCAACGGGTGGTCATTCAGTCGGCCCCCCAACACCTCCTTAAAAAAAAAAAAAAAAAGAACTCACAGGGGAAAAAAGTTGGAAAACCAAACACTGTCGCATTAGATAGACATCCTGCAAAATCCTTTTCTCCAATCCAGATGCTCATATCTCTTTTGACAGTCATTGGGCGGCAAAGTTCGTGCTTTAAAGCAAGTGGCTTTTGGTCTCTGTTTTCAACTTTCAGTGTAATGAAAGGCAAACATTGCAAAATTCCCGCGTTATTAAATAAAACATGTCGGTGGCCTGGGGCCAAGCATTGTCACGCTACGAACAAATGTCTTATGATAATATGTTCCATAACTATTGGCCCTAAACTAGAATGAGCATGTTTGATGTATAGAGTCATTATTAGCTGCAAGATAGATGGGCTCGCTTAGATGAGAGGAAAATGTATTTTCTCCTCAATCCAACCTTACTCCTCCGTGTAGTGTAACTGACTGATTGAAAAGTGTGAGAGGATCAGAAAAAAAGTCGAATGCTATATATATAGCCTCTAGAGCGTCTCAAGGTGAACCGAAATCATTTATTTAATTCTTGCGATCATTTTCATAGATATACTTGGAAGAGTAAAACTGTCACTATGTAGGTGGAAATAAAATTAAGCAAGCTCACATTTAAATTAACACCAAACATTGAGATATGAATGTTGAACACAGTCCGGCCTTTACTTAAAGATTAAGTACAGAAATTGAAATGTGAACAGCAGTACGCGAAATGGAATTAGACCACAATTTATCTATGCTGAGTAAATAATTCATGAATGGATTTTCACACCGTTTTCGGAACTGACTGAACTTGAATTGACCTTCAGTCTGATACACAAGTCCTTCACTTTTTTTTTTAATCGCACAAAATCCCTTATGTAGCTTTAAAACATGAAATGTCACTGACATTATTCCATACACTAACAGTTCATACATTTCATTTAAAAAAATGGCAAAAGTATAATGTTAGTAATAAAACCACAGTGTATGTACACGTACAGTATATATGTTCAATGGTATTTAATTTCATATCATATAATAAAAGTATTATTATTAAATGAAAAAAATATAATATACCTAGTGGCAGGATCAAATTAAAAACTGAAATCACATTTAATTCATTAATTCAATAAATGAATATTAGTAGTAGTAGTAGTAGTACAAGTACATACCTTTGATAAACTGCAATATAACTACTAAAAAAAACAAAAAAATAACAACATCTTTAAATATTTACATTAATACGAACGATAAATGTATATGAATGTAAGTAAAAAGACAACAAAGAAGAAATGGATGCAGACGAATTGGAGACGAATTCCAACGGCAGCTCAAAAAAAAAAAAGGCACGGCCTTCCTCGCTCCCTCTATCCCCCAACACCTTTCTGAAGGATTTATGTAGAATATGAGGGGATTGGAGCTACACCTGGCTTGACAGACACAGCGCTACTTTATTAAAGCTAGTACTGCACAGACCGGTGCTGTATTAAAATTGAAATAGAAGCAGGGGAGAGTTATTTGAGTCCAGAGACTGAGACCAAATCCCGGCTGGTCAAAGCACCAAGAGTTGCCCCTCAGCCCACACAATCCAGGTTTACCTGAGCTCATAGACACACACATATACATATATAAATACATACATATATATATAATGTACAAGCAAACGAGAGTTCCTATTGATATTTAGATAATATCATCACATTGGAAGGGAGGTTTTTTTTTCATATTGATTTTAAATTGCACATTAGACTCACTCTTCGGGCTGGTAGCATTTTTTTTCTTACAAGGCCCGGTCCCTATCGGCTCAGTGCAGGCCCTTCTGAGGGAATGTGTATGGATTTTTCTCTTCAGGAGGCTTGTTTTCTGTGATGAGGGAGTCATGCCAATAAGTGCTCCATTACATACGTAATCAGGGAGTGGCAAGAGAATTAGTCACCGCTGACCTCTCAGCCTCTCTCACACACACCTGACAGGAATATAAATGCTAACAAGCATTCATTCTGTCATACACACACACACATTTGGATAGAAATAAAGTTTTTTACATTTTTGCTTTTTAAAATCATCTTGTAAATGATACATAGGAGAGATTGCAGGAATGGATACACGGAAAATTTAATTACAACAGGTATGACAGTAAGAACTGCAATATAACTATAAACTGAAATATATTCAGAAAAATACTAAATTATATTATATTCTCTTCTTGGTCCTCTTTGGTTTTTGCAGCTACAGTTGGATCCAAAAGTGTGAGACCACATGTGCAAATACTTTTTCTTTGCATGCCTTTAACATATTATTTTATATTATTTGTTATATGTAATGTATATTATTTGTTTATAAAATTAGGACTAGATGACAGACACACACACATATATAGAGGGAAAAATTTCAGTCTTGTGTCTGTATTTGTTTAATGACAGCAGTACATGAGTTGCATGACAATAACCTTTGAAAGTGATTAAAAAAACATTATTTTCCATTTTGTATGTTATGATATTGCGTATTTGACCCAGAAATAGTGCAGAATATTGAGTAAATAAGACTACTTGATAAGTACTTAATCCTAAAGATTAACAAGATTAAACCGGTTTTCAAGTTTAAATTAGATTATGCATCAGATTAGATTTTAAATGTGAGCTTTGCTGAGCTCCACTGCCAAAATTATTTTACAAAGTTGTAAATAAAACCAGGATTATTGCAATGTGTTTTACGAGAAAATGAGATTATCCATTTCACGCTCAATGTGCTACTTGCATTGTTTTTGAAGTTCACTACTAATTTCTAAATTTCAAAGTAAATTCTACTCTATTCTAAAAAAACAAAACAAAAAAAAAACATGGATATGTGGAAGTAATATTTGTAAACAGTTCACACTCAGAAAACTTAACACATTCAATCTCAGTCATACCTAATCGATTTGAAATGGTTTTTAAAGTGGCTTATTGTGTTTCGCGTGATCGCTTTCCCTGTGTGGAGGAAATAACAATATGGTTCTGATTACATCTTTCTCCATTAGTTTTACACAGAGGGTGATTATTCTGTAGAGTAAGATGGATTCATATGTCCACCCGTCTCAGTGCTTCAGATGAAAAGCCTATGCGTATACGGGAGGACTCCCTTGAGGAGTGTGTGGTTTTGGAGAGGGGCAGGTGGTGTGTGTGTGTGTGTCCATTCCCCATAGGTTCCATAGAAGTCCTGCTGCGAGAAAAAGCGAAAAAGGGGAGGGGGTGGAGGATTGGCACAATTTCATGAGCTTATGAAAAATGACTTGGCAGAAAGTAGTGTTCTTTGTCCAAGGCTGGGCTTGGATGGGTGGGGGCTGGAAGGAGGGATGAGAAGAAATATAGACGGAAGAGAGGAAGATCTCTTCTACCCCCCACACCTAGCCCCTGTCTTCTCTCTCTCTCTCTGCTTATTTCTATATATGCTTTCTATATAGTCATCCTGCATCTTCATTTTGTCCTCTGTCTAGTTGCTTGCCAACAGTCTCTGCTCCCTATCCATCTCTCGCACTCTTTATTTTGCTTGCATTACCTGCAGTGGACCCCGCATTATTCTTAATAACTGTACCTCAGTGTACTGTAATTAGACTTAAAAAGCTAGAACTGGAAAGTTTAAAATATGATGTATATTACCTATTTAATTGATTCATATTTTTGAAAAAGAACAAACATTTAATACAATTTCACATGCTTGCAGAGGCTTCATTTTTTTTATATCAAAACAGTAAAATACAGTAAAAACAGTAATATTGTGAAATTAAAATTGGTACTATGTTAAAAAAATGTATTTGAACGTACTGTAAAACAGATTTTATTTCTGTGATGACAAAGCTGAATTTTCAGCATCATTACTCAATTTTTCGGTGTCATGTGGTCCTTCAGAAATTATTTGAATATGTTGAAATCTTTGTTACCTTTTTGTTACGCATTTTTGTTATACCTTTCATTGATTTATTCAGTAGACCTGCTGAGTAAAAGTATTTATTTCTTTAAATAAAAATTGCGCTGACCCCAAACCTTTGAATTGTATGACATATCATTAATTATTTTATTATTGTTATAGGTTGATTGATTTTTCAAATAATGTGATTTAAGTATTATATTATTTACTTTTATGTTATCTAAAATATCTTCCTTTAGTTTTTCCTAGTACCACTAAACCAGTGGTTCTCAAACCGGTTTAGTGCAGAGGTTTAAAACTAAAAAATAAAGCACCTACACAAATTATTCATCTTATGGCAGTGAATCAATTAGTAACATAGTTACTATACGGTCATGAACTATAAACTATAGATAACTTTCAAAATTCATAGTGTTTATAATCGCACTCTTTCATTCTTTTCATTGAAATGTAGCTATAATTTTAGTGCCATACTTAGCTAATGACAGTCAGGATTTCCCCAGATTTAGGCTATTTATTTAAATTTTCTTTGTTTAGTAATAAAGTCATTTATTTGAACATATTTGAAAAGCACTGCAGTAAATTAGACTTCTCTGTAACCGGTGCTATTTACACCCACTGCAATAGTTCTCCGTATTTTTGTTTTATTCGTAAGAAACCTATCAGATAGATTTTTCCCAGATGCACATAACATATAGATATAATCTCTCCTGTCATCGCAGATTATTTACACATTTAAAAAAACTGATTTAGTACCAACAATAACTTCCTCTACTTTCATATCAGTGAAAAAGAATCAGCGCTGAAAAGAATTACAGTGTCACCCATCTTCAGTTAAAGGCCACAAAGTGATTTAATTAATGTTGTATGCCCACCGCAGTGACACCAAATAAGATCTGAAGAAATTCCTTTGTCGTGGTAGGGAACGGGGGATTATTGATGGTGTTGTTTGTGTGGACGTATTTCTTTAATTAAAACAGATCGCTGTCCAAGAGTAACGAGAAAGACAAATTACTTTGGCATGGCGCTGGCAGCACAGGCTAACTGACATGAATTGAGTCGTGGAAAGTATTTTCGAAGTGTGTTTGGGGCTTAGAGTAGAAAAGGAAAGCCAGGCTGCGGACCAATGAGAAGTTTAGTGTGGATTTTGAGTTCCCGTGCGCAACAAGAAACGCTGAAGCGACTGTGACAGTTACGGCTGTCGGATCCCCGGCTTCGCTACATGTGTTTATCTCTATCTGAATCTGTCAACACTGTGCATCTATGTATGAGTATTTTTAAGCATGTCTGCGTTCGGGCCTGTGAAGGGGGGTGTGGAGGGGGGATCAAGGCTTTTGCCTTGTAGTTCTTTCCCATTACTCATCCAACAGCCTTGCTTGGCTGCCATTTGGCTTAGACTCACCGTGTGTGTGTGTGTGTGTGTGCGTGCACGTGAGCGAATATGCATGAGTAAGCATCTGAAATCTCTGTGCCCTATATATCTGTGTTTTCAGAACTACTTTTCCCAGGCAGCCAAAATAGAAAAAAAAACTTTACAATAACTTATTCCATATGTGGTAAATAAAAACAAATAATTCAAGTCCCAAATTTGTTGCCAGTACCTTTCTTTTTAGACTGCAGCTTGCGGAGGCTCACTCAAACCAGATGTATTTAAGTTAAAGCAAATGGTTGGCGCAATACTGGCAACACACCTGATCGCAGAACAGTGACCAGACAGATTAACAGATTTTTCCCATCTGTGTGGCTAATAATTTTTATGTATGCCAGACAACCCAAAACAACCACATTCTTGATGAAAAATTGCTTGACAGTCTTTGAAATTATATTGCGAGCGATATATATTACAGTTTTCATTGAAGTTACTATGACACTGTGTTTATTCGATGATCATTTATTTTCATTTTTCACTGCTAATTCTTCCTCAACATACATTTATAGTAATAGAGAGGGGTTAGAGAATAACACTGAAGTCATATTGCGTAAGTTTAGAGACCCGTGCTTAAGTATTTTATTGACTCTTGCACTGTTCTTCTGTGTTAAAAACTGAAAACCATTGAAAATGCACAATAAGTTTTTGTTTCATAATATTAATAATAATACAGTTGACTGAACATTGATAGTAATAGAAAGTGAAGTTTTTATTCAATACATGCCTTAAGTTCTGTTGTGAGTTTTATGACATTATATTTTATAGCTTTCGAAATGTAAGCCATAACATGTAAATTTAGTTCCTTTGAACCGGAGATCACAGTTGGAGATCAAGTACTTACTGTACACATCAACTTTGCCAGATCTCAGACATACTTCAAATTAGAGCTGTTTATATGTATGTATTATGTGTGTGTGTGTGTATATATATATATATATATATATATATATATATATATATATATATATATATATATATATATAATATTTTTTTTAAAGACAAAAATCAGAATGACAGTATTTCCTTGTAAATGTCATATTTATTTGTGATATAGTTACAATAAAATTTTTAAACAGTAATTAATTATTTAACTTTTTGTTTCATAATTTTTTTATGTCTTTTATGTTAAGATAAAAAGATCGATCTCTATAAATAGACTAAAAAATAAAGATAATTAAATTCTTAATTATTAAAAAAATATATTAAATACACAATTAAAATTCTAGTTTACGTAAAAAAAAAAAACCTTTTTCAGTTAAAATGTTAAATAATGAGTAAGTTGCCTGATATTATTTTCAGTTTATTTGTCACTGGAAATGGAAGGTCGTGTCGCAATGCATTGTGGGATACAATGTTGTACGATGTGCTCAGGTGCATGCATCTGATTTGCATACTATACACCTCAGACAATACAGAAATAGTAAGAGTTATAGCATAGAGTAGTATGCTATTCTAAACACAGCCAGTGTTTGTTTTGGATCCGTTTGATTTTTCCGCACTTACACAATGCAACAATGTTTCCATCAGTAATGTTTCAAGGTTTTTCATTGCTTAATTCTATGTTCAACAACTTGACAAAGTAAAGTTACTCTTTAAAACTTTCATTATCCACCCAGATTAGGCCGGATTAAGTCGCGTCCATGCTCTCTTGTTCCACAGCCTGTCCTCTGTTGTCTACTATCCAACATCAACCTCTGGCCACCTGTTTTTATGGGTTTGATGTGTCCATGGTAACAATCCTCACATCTCTGCCAGGGCACTCGTAAATTATGAACATCGAGTTTGCCATGCACAGCTGCAGAGCAGTCTGACGTTAACAATATCAGAATCCAAACAATGTTCTCTGAGAGTTATCAGTTATTCCATGGGAGTCGCTTTTGGCAGCTCTTTCAAACCTGTGTGCTTCACCTACTCAGAAAGCCAGTTAAAATATATCCCGTTACAGTTTTCGGAACAGTGCGAGAAGTCACCGTGCATTGTTCAGATGAAATGAGTTCAGCTATGATTGTACCTTCATGTCGCTGCAGAAACATCCTGCGGTCGCATCTCTCACGGCGCCAGCCGCTCAAGTTCAGAATTCCGCACTTCGTAAAAAATGCATCCAAGGCTCATTGTGCTCTTCTGGTAATCAATACCTACAGCACAGCTGTGGAGCCATAAAGAAGGGACAGGACGTTACTTTTGGCAGGCGTTGTGTAACTACAGTTCCCAGGATCCCATGCTCTGTGATAGACATCATCATACATCAGTCGCAGGAGAACTGAGCTGGACAGCACTTCATTTTTCCACAGCAGTCAATGGATGTTTGTTTCATTTTTCACATAAGGGTGTTTCTTCAGTCATAAGCACTTTTGGCCCACTGAACTTTTAAGAAACATTTTTTTTATAATTTGTTTAAGACAGAGTAAAGATTATTAACTAATAGAACATTAAGATTTTTTTTGTAATACATATTTTGTAAAATGCAAAATCTAATTAATATGCTCTAATTTGCATGCAAAAATCTGATCATTGGTAAAAGTCAGGTTCTTTTTTTATTCTTTTTTAAATTATTTTCCTTGATTTACAAAAAACCCATACATGATTATTTCACTTTTTGTATAGAATATCATCGGTTGAAATGTACATATTTTTTATGATGAGCGACTGCTACATCTCTCTTTAAATAAAGGGTGTTTGAAAAACACATTGAAAAAAATTTCAAGACCTCCATGTTTTAATGTGACCTCCATGTAGTAAAAAGATTTTTAAAAATATTTTATTTTATAAATAATTTTTATATAAAAATCAACCCCTGGGAAAGTGCTCAAAGAAACTCAAAGAGAATTAAGGGCTTTTTTCCCAAAAACTGAAAATGAAACCCATGAAATTCGCAAACTTTGCATTTGACCCTTCACCCTCTTCTGTCATATTAAGTTTTTGTACTGGTAATTATCACATTTACAGAGCAAAAACTCTCCTTGTTATGCGATATTGGTGAGATGCTCGACTTTGGACATTGTCCAAAAACCACTTCTATCAGTGTCTGAAGATCTCAGCGCAGTCCCTGGTTCAAAAAAGAGCCTGTGTTCTTCAAAAGAGCCTTCTCCCTTTTGAAGTGAACTTCTGGGATTGTTTCCTCACTACCCTCTGTCTGAACTGCAGGAGCCTAATTGATTAAGTGCGGACGAGGGCTAGGTATTGTAAATGAGGTGACAGTCAAAGACTCAAAGATGCACGCAGGAGTTACAGTAGCTTGCCGAAGCGTCGTTAGTGGAAATCTCACACAGGGCAAATGGGGAGGTTTTGTGAGCCCAGATGCCTCCGTGATCTGCGGCTTGAAACGAAAAAAGTAGGCACGAGGAGGCTATTATTCACAAACACAAATCAGGCCTTCATCGGGGGAGCAGAACTGGCAGTAAATCTGATTCTTACCCCTCATCAGACCTCAACGTCCATGCCATCTCGTTGGCCCCTGCATGTCATTCTCATCAGAAGTGCCTCCTCTTCTGGTCGTGGTGCTAGCCTGCGTGCTAATGCCCTAAAGCAGCTGAGACAGATAAATCAGTCTCATCCTGCCGCCGAACTGGGGTCTGTGACATTTGACAGTCTTTTATAGCGCAGAACGAAACATGTCTGTGTGCTGCAATTCAATTGTGCTGTATCGATTTCTGCCCCGTCCGTCATTATTCCCCCAGCCTGATTGACAGCTGAAAATTGGTTACGTTAAGCATTTCATATGTTATAGCGGCTGACATTTGCTTGCCTGCACCTTGTGTCAATATTGTTGGAGAGCTCGGCAGCTTTATGAGAGAGCATTATACACTGAGTGTGGCTTTTGTGCGATGTCCCAGTGTTTTTCCTGACATAATTTAAGATATATTAAAAAAACGCTGCCAGCATCTTTCTGCCTCTCAAAGGTGTTTAATGCCAATATTATTGTCTTCCTACAGAAGAGCATGTATGCTCATAATCGAGATGCCCTCCTCCCTTCCCGCCGTCGCTATCAGCGAGCTTATGTTTAGGCATTAGATGGACGGTGACTGTAAAATTGAGCCTCAGTGATTGATTCGTGTCGCGGCTCTGCGCAGGATGTGAGAACCTCCCCACCCGCCGTACCGCGGGATTGGCACAACCCCATTATCTTTTCTCCACGAGGAACTGTTGATATTATCTGTCACACGTTAATGTTGACATTTGTTGTATTCATATTATACATGAGAAGATGACCCCATACATACATACATGCATACACACATGCATACATACATACGTAAAACTGCATTTCTCCAGTTTTCATAAGCTGCGCTGTATTATCGCATCAATTTCTTTCATTTGTAGATATTTCTAGATTTCAAAAGTACACATGAAATTTCCATCTGTTTTTAACTTCGAAACAAGGTATCAATTTGCAAACAGCCCATAGGCTAATGCATTCAGGATTTAGTAAGTTTAGTTAAAGAAGTAATAAACAAAGCACGTATAGTATGTATATATATATATATATATATATATATATATATATATATATATATATATATATATATATATATATATATATATATATATATATATAATGTACTATACTTTAGTTTTCATATATTTTTTAAGATTATTAATTAAGAGTGAATGTTATCTAAATATTGGATATATAACCAGAGACAGAAGCTTTTGTCCTGTTGATGGCTTCTTTTGCCTGTCCTCTTCGGGCAGCTGTGTGGCAGATGGGCCACTGTGTTTGTCAGAAGTAAATTGTAAATGTTTAGCTCTGTGCTGCTGTGCAGGTGTCTGTCCCTCAACATTCAGCCAGACAGCCTTCACTTTTTCGCCCTCATCCTGCCGCATGTCAACATCAGCGGCACACACCGGACCTGCCTGCCTCACAAATCAATATGTGTATTTCGTAAATATTATCCCAGAACTGGATAGTCAACAGTCACCACTTATTTGATGCTTGGGATGTTTTTCACTGATGCAACTCCGCAGACGCAGTGTCGCGTAAACTATTAAGCAGTAGAAAACCAATCATTATAAAAATCGTTATAAAATGCTTATAGAAATATTTCTTTTTTATTTGTCTGTCTGTCTGAAATGCAAAACAGCATTTTCCAAAAACTGTACTTTGAAATTTCCTTTTAGTTCTTTAGATGAGAAATCAGTAAGCTGTGTGTGAATGACCAATTCCAGCAATTCAGTTTTCGGACAGCTGTGTGTAGGGTACAAGTGGATGATCTTGAACAGGCATAGGAGGAGGAAACATCAGCAAACATCACAAATTACTTTAATACATATGCTTCCTGTAGCCATTGTGTATGTTAATGGGTGTGTGCTGCATGAAAGATTAAAGTATACTCACAAGAATGACCTAAAGTGTGGTCAGTAATCTTGGCTTTCTGTCCAGGAGCAGAGTGCTGGAGATGCTATCTTAGGTAATCCATGGATTAAGTACTCACCCATCTAATGGCACCCAGTGAGCAAGACAGCTTTTTAGAGAAAGTCCAAAAGCCACTTGGTCAATAGGCCATATGCATTTAGTTTGAGGGAGGTCTGTTTTCTCTCTACGCTCAACCAATGTTGTTTTAAAACCTATTGTTCTTTGCCATGACACTAAAAGTGCAAAACAAGCCTGGATTTGTCTTGACAAATCTTGTCAAGGCAGCTTTTTAAATTATTAAGTCTGTCCCTCTTCACTCAAGTCTCCTTTGGTTTTTCTTAGACTTGCAACATTTGTGATCACGAGCTCAGATTTCTTCACGTATTTTGCTAAACAGTAGTAATTAAATAGAAAAGGCCTATTTAACTGCACAACAAGATGGTCAAATGAACTCTAGTTGTCCAGTATTTATAAAAATAAAGTTTTTGATGCATGAACTTAAGATAACCAGAAAAAAAGAGGCTTACTATATTAAACTGTTTTATAATTTATTATGGCGTCTGGTGGCGAGACTCCATGACTGCACTTTAATTGATATTTATTTGGTCTGTAATCAGTCATTGCCACTTACTATGAGGAGCCAAGTTAACACAGATATTTTCACATTAAAAAAATTCTTCTCTTAAATAAACTCGCTTTGCTTGACTGGAGTCACATGACCTTGCCGTGATCATTTTCGCTGGGAGATATGAAGCTCTGTGGTATATACTGCTCAACTCCCACTCGAAGACGAAATCAAAAATGACAGATGAAAATTCAGTGTGTTTCACCTGTCTCACAATCCCCGCAGCTGTTGAGAGAAAGACGCTTTGAGGTTGAGTGGCTTCAAGTTTGCAATATGTGCATGCGCTTTAAAAGTCTGATTCACTTGGAAGCAAAAATTGTACTTAAATAACAAAAGAACTAAAACATTTTAATCAGAATAAAGCTGATTTCTGCACTTGTTTTTAAAGGAGTAGTTAACCCAAAGGTTTTACTTCATGTTGTTTTCCGAACCTGTATAGATTTCTTTGTTTCTGTAAAACACAAAAGAAGATGTTTTGAAGACTGTTGGACAAAATCAAAATTAATCAAAATATCTTCTGTTAAAACTGCTAACACGCGACTTTTGCATTTGTGCGCAAGTGTGTCTGATGGTTTAAAAAAGATCTTAAAATGCGGTTAGCACTTTTGTTGCAAACATTCAAAGCATAGTTTCGTGCATCATCAAGCATCAAAGCATCATAGCGGAAGTTTTGACAGTCACATTTGGACGATAACTTCAAACTATGCTAAATATATTGTTTGCGTTTGGTTCAATCCCAGCCTCAGCTGAGCACCCAAATATTTAGTGTGAAAGCATCTCACATGATGTCTCAAACACAAGAAGCCTTAGTTCAGCTTCTGTCCCGAATCACATGAATAATTGCACTGTTCATTTTCCAAACGGGGATTATGATGAGGGCCTTTGTGGAAAATGGAGGCTTACATTAAGGGTCTTTTAGAGATCAATAAGCCAGAATAAAAGCTCTTGGAAGCAGAGAGGATTGAAGGGTATGAATGTGACTACAGACTGCAGCAGGCATGGGAGGAATCCTAGCCAGGGAGGGTCACCTTGGGATGCGGCCGCGCTATCGGGAATTGCGCCGGATAAGCATATCAAAGCCGAGCTCCATGTCGATGCAGGAGCTGACGTAAGGTCTCCTTCGTACTGCTGGAGCTGCCACTGGCCTCTCCTCTGATCTCCACCACCGCATTGCTGCAGCCTCGCAGTTCAAAGCAATATTGATGCCTGAACTAGTCGCAAGGCCTTATTAAAGGATGCCGAACCGTCACCTGCCTCAATGACTGGTTACGTCTGCAATAATGAGAACCTTATGACGCTGAGAACAGGATCAAACTCTGACTTGAAAGGTGAAGCATAAATTGCTGCTCTTTTGCATCATGTTTTTCTCAGTCACATGATTATTTCTGTGAGACTAAACCATCGCGGTGACCACGTGATGGTGTGCTAGTCTTAAACCGCACGGTTCCTCCTTGAATCTTTTTCCCCCACAGAAGTCTTATCGTTGCCAACAAACCTGCCCGAGAGCGGACAGGAAGACGCATTGTGAGAGAAGAGGACGAATCGGCTCAGCCAGACTACCGCAGTCCCACACTTCGCTGCGGTCGAATAGGTTTAATTCTGCAATAACATAATCGGCATACTGCGATATTTCAAAGCTGATTCAAGCTGAACGTTTATTTATGGACCTGTCAGGACTTTTGATATCCACTCCTCCTTTGTCAAAACCTCCCACTGCTCAGAGGAAAGCTTGGCTCTGGAACGCTGCTTGAGGACCACAAGGC
Source organism: Puntigrus tetrazona (assembly GCF_018831695.1). NCBI lineage: Eukaryota > Metazoa > Chordata > Actinopteri > Cypriniformes > Cyprinidae > Puntigrus > Puntigrus tetrazona. The sequence continues at coordinate 22,396,245 of NC_056712.1, read as the reverse complement.
ATTCTTGCCTCGGATGAATGAAATCCTCCTTTTCTGCGGTTTTTAGCCAGCCATATGGCATGTAAAGCTACCCTTGTGGGACTCGTGTTGTGGTCTGTTGTCTAATGCTTCCATCAGAATAAACATTTTGACCATCTCCAACTTCAAAAACACACTGAAATTAATTCCTACGTCTCAAGGACTGGCAAACCAATACCCACTTTTTTTTTTTTTTTTTTTTTTCTCGCTCCCCATCATTGATTCTCATGTCAGCCATTCATATGCGTCGCATTGAGAAGAATTCAGCGCATTCAGATTTCCTTAAAGTACATAAGGTATAAAGCTAGACGTTAAATCAATTTGCAAAATGATCCGTTACAAGCACCACAAAAGGAATAATGCCTTATACACAGAGGCGCACACACTCACTCATTCTGAGACAGTCTCTAATCCAGCGATTGGTTTTACCTTATCACAGAACTTAAAGGAGTGTACTCTTCTAAGCTGCCGGATTGAACCTCTGTTCGATACAGGTTTGCAAAACTGAATCTGTTGAGCCGCAAAGATTTGATATGGGTATTTAAAGCTCTGCGTGGTATTAACCGAGAGCACAACAAATAGCCTCCTTTAAACCAACTCTCTCTACCCTGACCAGCCCGGATGCAAATGAAACTAAGCTCGTAGTGGATTGAGGAGGTCGACAGGAGGGAGATGGGACTTATAACGTGCGTGTACACACATCTGTAGCCATGATGAAGTGCGTGACCCTCGGTAGAGCCCTGTGACAACTGTGTTACCATGGAGTCCTATCCGTCCCTGTCGACCCGCGGCAGCGTGTGTTTTCCTGCCTTTTCCATCTGCCTCTCTGCTCGCGTTAAAGACCTCAGCTTCCAGGCTAGCTCGAAAGGGAAAGAGCCTTGTAAAATTAGGTGAAACTGTCCTGACGTTTATGTTGCTTCCGCCTTTGACAAATATTGTACTACTACAGTCTAGAATCTCATAGACACAAAGGCACGGTTATCTGCTCCACCATAACAAATTTGGTTCTCCTACACACCAAACTCTTTTAAACTCCGATAGCGGCCGCCTAAGTGAAGCTGCACATAAAACAAGCTCCTCTCATAAATTCATTATGCTTGTACAAACTCTCCTGAGTTATCACAGCGTACGTCAGGTCCGTCTCTGCATATCGTCTGTGGAATATTGCACTACGGAGACATTATTTGTCAGATTTAGCACGAACCCTAAAATCCCTGTGGCTGAGTGCATATTTCAAAAGATGGAATTGAAATGAAATTGAAAGCATGTTGACAAAGGAAGACTACAGATGAGAGTGGGAGAAAGGGAGTGAGACGCAGAAAGAGACGGTCTCTGGATATGTCAGATTATGTGACGTGATAATAGAAAACACTCAGTGGTGTGTCCAGTGTTACATGTGCCAGCAGATGTTTTCTTAGGCTGCGGTGTCAGTGCTGCTTATTCAGATGCGTTCCAGCACCTCGGCAGTGCAGAGAGATAGGATAATTCGCCGCTCCTGATGTCTATTTGCTGTGGCCGACTCACAAATGGCAGGCTTGGCTTCAGAAATCAACCCTGGTGTACACGTTTCGCACTGCTTTAATCGATTGCAGATATCCCGTACAGTCTTGCGCACACACTCACACACCTAAATTAGCAAACGCATGCCAATCCTCTTTTGTCTTACTTTGAGATCCTTGTTTGCGAAATGCAATCAAATGCATTATTAAAAAGTTAATACCGTCTACAATTATAGGTCAACAGATTTCATTATGGCCCATGCCATAAAAGAACAATCAAATACGATTATAAATAAAATAAACAATAAGAGAATGTAATTATGTTTTTGCCGGGATTTGGATATGTCGAAATATAACTAGCTGAGAAGGCGCAATTTAGGTTACATACATACGAGTGTGTACGAGCGTGTGTGTGTTTGCATGAAAAGAGAAAAGACGGCAGGGTAGTTCTTCTCTCTTGGGTGTGGTGAGCTTTATGGCTTTGGCGTACAACTTTAAAGACTCCTGAGCCTTCAAATCCACGGATATACTCTTAAACCACCAGGGAGGCCTATTGTTTCAAATGCCTTCCCAATCAGCTTGCCAAACTCCACATACGTACACACACTAATACAGACTCATTCTTCTTCTTCTTCTCTCTCATTACATGACTGAGGCGTGTACGAGGCAGGTTTGGGCGTCACCTTGTCTCTATATGCACTAGCCCTCACAGTAATTATTTTCTCAGACAATTACTTGTAGGAACTGAAAGATTACTGGAGAATGAGAACCAAGCCTTTGGACGAATCTTTAGCTTGCTAATTAGGCTTCAGAAGATTAGGAGAAATGTATATTTTTAATTTGATTGGAATTAAGCACAGTGTTAAATCGAGAATCCTAGTATCTTTTATTGCATTTCGGTATTCATTCTGAGCTACGTCTACTAATATAATTTGTGTGTGTGTGTGTGTGTGTGTGTGTGTATATATATGTATATATTCCACACTTAAAAAACTTTGTAGCCTTGACATCATGTTGTTTTTTTTGCTGTGCGGGCAGATCTACCCTTCACGTCAAAACCAAAACCTTTTCATTAATCTTTCATCAGCCGTTATTTAGACTGTCTCCTAGTAAAGGTTGTATTTTTCCTGGTGTGGGAAGCTGCAAATGTGTTCTATGCTTGAGTAAAATGCTGCCTCGATTTAACTGTGTGAACCGATGGTTAAGAAATCTTTTTAAAAGAAATCATACTATTATTTTACTAGCTCTTGATTTAGTTTAAGTGTGGTTCTTGAAGAGGAGTTTTTTCTAAATTCTTAATATTGTATGTGTGTATTTATGTTTATATATATATATATATATATATATATATATATATATATATATATATATATATATATAATTTTTGAATAACATTTTAATTCTATGATATTTCATAACTCTTGCTAATAACTAAATCCAAATATTTCAAAACTATTTTAACATTCTGTGTCATGTCAAACCAATTTCACTGTAATATGTCTCCCTTGCTCCTCGCTCTGAAATCAAATGAACGGTGCGAGCAAAGGAAACTGAGCCATACATATTGAGGTGGATTGAAGAGGATTAGTCTAGGTCAGTTTAAGCCGCATTATAACGTCCTCTATCTCATATACCTGTGAACTGCTCTGTTCCACTGTCACACTCAAATACTCTATAGCTCTATTTCTGTAGCCAGTATTGGCCAGGGGCAAATGTCAGTCATGAGTGAGTGGTTTCACGTAGTCTGAGGGGTAATTTATTTCACCTAACATGTGGTGTGGCAAGCTGGCGTTCTGCTTGGCTTTTAGTGAAAAATATTACTTCCTTCTTTTAAGTGCCTGCCTGCCAAAGGATTGAGAAGCACACGCTTTAGTTGTTTTGGTGAATCCCTGGCACAAAGGATGTGGGTCTGCAAAATACAGGAGCTGTGGTCGTTAATATGCATGGGGAGCTCACTCGCCGACGTGGATCAGTGGATTTTATTTTACACAATAAAAAAAAATGCACAAAGGGATAAACTGATTGAGACCGAAATGATCAGGTGGTTTAATGAGCATATAGTCAACTGTCTGGAAAAGGAGCAAATGAGCTTGAGTAGATACAAATGTTCAGACCACTTTAGGTCCCCTTAATCTGATATTGTCTACAGCTTACCTGTCTTATTGTTCATAATTACCTCTAATGGACTCGCAGACGCTCGGCAAGCCCAGCTTTAGGGTGTGGGTGAGATTTGAGCTGTTCATTGTTTCAAGAGTTGGAATGTTGCTTCATTTGTGGCTTTTGTTTGCCTAGACGGCAAGACCACCACCTTCCTCGTAGCCATTTGCAAATATTAGGCTCGACTCTTTTTTTAGATGCTTTTTATTAAAGTGATCCTTAAAATGTAATTTGTCGTCTTGCTATAATTTGCAGTGGTTATAGTTATCCACAAGCAAGTTTGGTGGCTTTTGTCTAATTGTATTTTTTTTTTTTTTTTTTTTTTGGTAGCTCTGGCAGTTCCACAGGGAAACACGAATAAGGAAAGTCTTTTCTAGGTCAGTTTATACTCTAAAACAGCCACCGACACATTTCTGGCTTTCGGACAGAATGCAGTGCCACACAATATTAAGATTTATTGTAGGACGGTGAGCCAAGATGTTTTAGGATGAAAATAATTCAGTTCTCAAAATATCCATTCCAAGAAATCAAATTGGGTTTCCATGAAGTGAGATATTTTGTCACTAATTTCAAGAGTACAGACATAAATAAGATATTAAAAAAAAAATACATTTGTGCTTTTATTAATGTTTAATATATAAATTGCCCCGTTTTTTGCTTCGTTTGGAATCAGAACTGTGATTACAATCTGGTGAAGAATAGCAAACAACAACAACAAAAAATGGTGTTTTGAATAAATATATGCAACAAATTTAAAATGTAATTTAAAATGTTAAATAATTGTTTAAATGTTCTTTTTCGTAAAACCAAGAATATCGAAATATTTAGGGTTTTTGAATGTTGTCGGATTCGTTGTCAGAAATGATCAGACGGTTGTTTCAGCTCAAACGTGTTGAGCATGTTCCTGTTTCTTTATCTTATTTAAAAAATAATAATAATAATAACTAATTGCGGTGCAACTAAATTATATGTAGACGACGACTACTACTACTACTACTACTAATAATAATATCTTATTATTTTTATTATTATCATTATTGTGTTTTTTTTAATATATATAAAAAATGAGAAAATTGCGTGCATACCAAATTTGCGGTTATGGTAAGTTTAAATCTAAAATAATGTTATCGTCCAATCCATAACGGTAAATTAACTCTTGGATTACTCATAATAATATTACAGATCGCTTAGTATCGCACTGTGTCGTTATACAGACTGTCAAATAGACCGATGTTTGATTAACTCGAGACTGAGATGAAAACACGCAGGATATCAGTGAGGGCCCCCTTCAGAAGGCGCGATCTGCCCTCTGCTGGACGAACCGTCACACAATACAACCCCACGGCTTTAATTGCTTGGGGAAACATCGGACAGAAGTGCTCTCCAGAACATCATAATGAATTAAATAAACACGGCGCGTGTGGCGCAGCGAATGCCGCGTAATTGTCGCGTTACGTTTTCAACAAGACCAACGATCGTGATAGGCTGCAAGTGTTCCATATTTTGCGATTTAAAATAAAACGTAGATAGATAGATAGATAGATAGATAGATAGATAGATAGATAGATAGATAGATAGATAGATAGATAGATAGATAGATGGCTTAGTCCCCTTAAGCATGAGTTTAGAGAAACTATCCGTTTTCCAAAGCATGGAAATCGTCTGTTTTGTTATGAAGGCTTATAACGAATCTCTGCTGTATTTAATCACATTTTCTCTGTGAAATAATGCTTAATAATAGTCGCAGGGGACATTGTTCCAGCTTAACGGACAGGTGTCAGTAAAGCACCGGCTGACTGGAAGTTATATTTCATTAAAGCAGAGCATCCGTTGCGCAGCTTCACACGAATTTCCTCTCCATCGCTTCGCGTCGAGTCTTTCCTCATCGTCTCTGGACTTAAGTGTAGGCCACTTAACTATCTAAGCTTCTGCAGTGATCAGTCCATTTATCTGGGATTATTGCAGTGAATTTACTGTTTGGTTTCCTTCCAGCACCCAAATGTCAAGTCCAAAGTCATGTGTGCAGTAGCTTTACCGCGCAAGAGCCGCGCAGATCCCCCGAAAGCTGGTAGCAGTTGATCTTTGGATAGAGCATGAAAATAAATAAATCCTCTTTAGCAGATCAATATTCATCCCCTTTAATGCGGGAAGTGAAACTGCTGGATTTGAGCTGGTAATTCTGATGAACAGCTAATCGTTGAAAAACAAGCAGGAGGGCTTTGCCATCCACAGCAGATACTTACACATGAGGAGATGTGTAAGAGAAGCACATCATCTGGCCTCCAAGAAAAAAAAAAAGACAATCCAGTGATCGAAAGTATGTGTTATTCACACACTTCAATGAACAATTTGGGTGCTTTTCTTGAGAAAACTGTTCCACGTGTTTGCTTTTTTTTTCCCTCCACTTTTTTAATTTACAATTAAGACAAAATACGAATCTACTTAGACCGACGTGAATTCATGAAAAAAAAAGTCAATTTCTTTATTATTTTTTTATGTTATCATGCAAAAAGAATCGTTCATTGTTCGTTAATTTACTTGTATATATAAGCTGTAATAAATGCTATATTATATATTAATTATAAACGAATTAAATGGTAGTTTAGGCATGCAGACATACAAAAACCCAAACCAAACAAAACAGAACAAACACAAACCACCTGGTTGCAAATGTTAGTTTTCCTAAATTATAATGCATTGTTGTGTTCATGAGCCTCATTCTACTATTTTTCCGGCACCTCAAACCTCAAACAACAACAAAAAAACTATTCTTTTATAGTCGTTATAATTTGAAATATCGCGTCCCTGAACTTTTGGCTTCTGTAAGAAACATCACCTGTAGTTTTTCTCTTTCTCTGTCTTTTTTCTTTATTAAACAGATTTACATCACAGGTTGTGACTAGGAATAACAGGCCCAAGCCTACATACCAAACCTGCAGAAATCTCTGTATTCTGTTAGTGAGTGCACAGCACATTGTGATTGATGGCCCCAAGATGTGTCGTAACTCAACAAATAAATAAATAAGTGCTCTTCTTGAATACGCCTGGATTTTGCCTTTAAACTGTGATGGTTGTCATCTCCAGTTCTGTTGTTTTGCGGATAGTTCCTCATATAATGAGAGTTTTGCTCACAGCATGGCAATGGCGATTTTACGGAGGCAGTTTGTTGGGTCGTCTGGAATCAATGAATTCAAAATCGAATTTAATGCATGGCTCGGAAACACCTCTGTCATGAATCAAAGTGTTTGGCACTTTTTTTGCCCACCATCCCAGTCCACGCAAAGCTGGTCGGTGCAGTTTCGGTTCGTGCGTCACACCCTTGTGAATGATGACTTGTACATTTCCTCCATTGAGTCGTTGGTATCTTTGCTTGCTGAAATGAATTATCCTGTTGAGAGTTTGTGAATGGCTTTGTACGGTCTCTGTGGGTTTGAGTCTGTCACTTGCAAGAGAAAGTCAGCGTCAAATAAACTGCGTGGGGACCACATACTGAAAAGCCACAGGGAGAGAGAAAAGAACAGAGACACGGGCTACTGGTACCAGAATGCTTAGATGGGATATTTACCAAGGCACTCTGGCACACAATGCTACTGGGAGGAGCGAGGGAGAATGAAAGAAACGAAAACTGGGGGAAAAGGATATTTGCCTCTTTTCCTTTCGCTTTTTTTTTTTGCCTTTAGCAAACACCGCCAAGTGTTTAAATAAACATGAGCAAAGTGTTTATTTCCATCTCAGTGCGGTGGGATGTCCAGGAAGGGCTATGTCATAACAGGATCGTCGGACGGCCTCTGCTTCAGAAAGCGAATAAGGGTTTGAGATGTTGATTCGTTCTCAGGATTCTGAGAGATGGCAAATGAAAAAACTTCATCTTGTTTATATAACGTGGTATATAAGCACATATTTTAAGGAGTAAAGGTGTCTGATCTTTTTTATATTAAACTACAAACTATACAGGTTATTTTGCTTTCCATGTTCCTGCAAACAATGACCACAAGAGGGGGCCCTAAAGTGGAGAAAATCTCGTATGGTTTCTGAGATTCACAGTCATTTATTATGGGACCCCCTCTCTTTCATTTTGTTAGGCTATGTGAAGTGCTGAAAGGTACTATTTATCATCCTGAAAAATACTAAACAGTTAAATAATTATTTAGCATTTAAGGATCTCAAACTGACAAATAAACAATAAAATGTAAAAATATATATAAATGCGTATATTTGATTTATTTATTTATTTATTTTTTAGAAATATACTATTATGAAACATTAAATGTATTTTGGGTATTTCAGGTATTTTGTTTAATTTTATACATTTAATTTTTTTTATTTAAAAGTTCACTGATCATATACTGATCGATTATTTATTAAATAATACTAATATGTTGCCATTTGGTTGCTAGTATGTTATGTACGTGTCTCGGTCCTGTAAGTGGTCAGCTGTAAAGAGCACACCTGACCACTAGGGACTGACCTAAGACCATTATTTCTGCTGGTGGTATAGAAATAGTAGACTTATTTTTAATTCTTGTTGTCAAAACGATCTGAAAAAATGGTGTTTGTTGAGCACTGCACATGGCAAGAACAGCTGTGGATTCACATCTGTCCAGTCTCAAAACAATTATCAGATACATTTCAGTGGATTATGTTTTAGTATCCCATATTTCTCATCATTAAGCCAGTGGTTTCCAACCATGACCTGTCCAGAGGGAGAGAGGTATCATCAAGACATGGATCATGATTGTTGTCATTTTGTAGTTATTGCTGGTAGTTGCTTTGTGTTCCACTCATCTACTTCCACATTATGCTGCTAATCTAAAGCACAGCTATTCAATAGAGCTGATACTCAGCAGACAGTCGTACAGTATTATGTACAAAATCCTATTAAGCACCTACTGCACTTACGGCCTAAGACACACTTTGTCTGGTGTGAACTTTGAATTACTCTCCCTAATCTTATCTTTCCCCCCACTGCTCCAAGTCAGGCCCCCTCAAGGTCAATGGCAGCTTGTTTGACACACTACACTACTGTGGATCACTTTGCTTCATCCAACGCTTGACATACTGCTCATACACTAAAGCGCAAATGTTTGAGGTCATTAAAATAAATATTTCTCTAAAAAAGTAAAAAATAAATATATATATATATATATATATATATATATATATATATATATATATATATATATATATATATATATAATTAACATAACTAAATATAAATAAATACATTTAAAGAGTGATGGCTGCTTAAAATTGTATTATATTTTAAAATATATTAATGCAAAAATTAATATGTTACACTGTAATAATATTGTAAATATCATTACATTATACTTTTTTTTAAACAAGTAAATGCACCTTTAGGTTAGCATGCATAAAGTCATAATGACACCAAACTTTTAAATAATACTTTACATAAAAAGGATTTTTAAAAAAGTGTAAAATTTCATTCGGTCAGGGATGGTAAGGGTACTTATGACTGCATGATTTAAAATACCATTTTATCATAATACAGATAATATTAATATCTATTAATATCTATGGATCTAGCTATTAGTTAATTTTTCCTAGCATGTTATTTAAAGTATTTAAATTGTTTAACATTTTAGCCGTCTAGATCTACCTACATCCATTTAGGTTTTGTGGTCTGTAGGTTTAAGTTTCCCAGTGGGTGGGATTTAAAAGTGAAGTTAGCGAGTGTTTATCTAAACTGACCAATAGAACATGAGCAAACTAGGTAGAATGGATTGTATTGGAGCACAGTTAGAGTCACAGAAACAGACAGATAAATGGCTCACGGGGCTCCATGTGGTATGTTACCAGTCAGAACCAGATCGCTGCTTTGATTTATACAGTTTGCAAAAGGCATGCATACCTAGGAGAGAGACAATGATAGTGACCTATACTCTCACGGTTGTTTTAGTGATTCGGGGTCTCTGTGTTGATTATAGAAGTAAAAATAAATGATATTTTTATAGAGTGCAAAAAGTTGAACATTGTGTAAGGAAGTGATAAATGGATGTGTTGCGTGTCAGATCGATGGCATATTTGGAAAACAAACCTGGAATCTCTCCGTTTCATTCAATCACACTAAGACCTGACAGAAAGCTTGTCGTGCGACGATAACAATGTCATCGGTCAGCCTCCTAACAGTTTAGACCCTGTCCAGTTAGCAGGGGTGAGACAGTACATCTGTAGTCTTATCAGAGACTGTCCACACGTTGAAGCCGAACACAACACCTCTCACATCCAGCAAATACCTCAGGCAGACCTTTATGGCGGTCACAAGTATTTTCAATTCGTGCAAAATCATTACTTTTTAAAACCCCTCACATGGCTTTTTTAATCCATTGTATTTCCAGAAAAAGGCAAGCATGTATTTTGAGCTTGACCATTTTAGTTCAGTGTAAAAATATTTTTTTCCTTTTTTTTGGTAAATGGTAAAAATGTACAATACAGACTTGTTTTCATAAGAAATTGTATTTTAAATAAACAATGTTTTTTTTTTTTCCACTTGTGTTAACTTAATAATAAATGCTTCTTGTGCTTTAGATCTCTGAAGACTGCTAAAAATGTATTAAAACATCACAGGAATAAAATGCATTTTAAATTGAATAATATAGTAAGCAGTTATATTAAATTGTAAATATATTTCACAGTATTACTTTTTTTATTATATTTTTAATCAGTAAATACACCCTTTGGGAGCATAAAAAGCTTATATTGAAATGGTATTGTACATAGTGACTTTTTTTTACAAACAAGCAGTTTAACTGATAAAATGAAGTAAATACAAAATAAATGTATTGATTTTTTTTTCAGAGAACAACTGAGTAGAAAAGTAAACCACATAAAAAAAAAAAAAAAAAATCCTCTTATCTATATCTAAGTGATGGTGGGGGTGCCAAAATGGGACGTGTGTGTGTGTGTGTGTGTGTGTTCCATTGATATTCCAGTGCCGGACAGTCTTAGGTGGGGTCAAAGCTTGGAATGTGGCCCCTCTTATCAGTACAAGAGAGAGGGAGAAAGAAAAAGAGCAGCAGCACAGACATTCCTCTATCCTTCATCCTTACAACTTTAGAGCCACCACTGGTACCACTTCCAAAATTTTCTGTTTAGTCTGCCAAGGCCTACGAAGTCTTCCAAATTTTAAACTCACATAAGTGAAGTCATTAGGTTGGCATTACCAGTAGCCCTCATGTAATACTCCCCGACATAAACTTTGATCTCCATCCATTATTCATTCATTTTGAGGAATTAATGCCGGTAAACAAAATAAACTGGTTACTAGAAATTAGACTGGAATTATTTTATGGTATCTTTAAAGTTTATGATCTTGCATATAGGAGCTTTATATTAAACAGAGTGTTAATGTTGAGCTCTCTCAACCTATTTCCATGGAAAACTCACACATTTTATATGGAACTGGCTATGGATTCAGTGTGTGTGTGTGTGTGTGTGATAAACAAGACACTGCATTCAGGAAAAAAACAGATAAAAATCCAATGACGTCAATAAAAACTAAAATCCAAAAGGCTACGGACCAAAACTAATTCTCTGAGCTCGATGCTCAAAATCTCTGTGTATACTCAATCAGCTGCGAAGCTCATCCCTGTTCTTCTAGTCTTCAGCTTTCGGGCCATTTTTCATCCCATAATCCTCTGTTTCACCCACAAATTCACAAGCTCCTCCTGCCCCATGCCATTTGTAGCCAATGATGGTCTCCATCGGTTGCCTTAAGGAAGCCAATTAGAGCCGTCACGCTGGAAGCCAGCACCCTTGACTCCGGCCAATACGGAAGTCCAGCGAGTGAGTGGATTAGCAATATATCGGGCATCTGCGTCTCCTGCGGCCAGTCGGGTGACCCCTGTGCACAAAGGCAGCACACCAACTGAGCGAGATTAATGAAACCCCCATCTAGTCGGACAGCACTGGACAGGTCGCACACATGCACAGCTTTGTGAGGCCTCAGCGGGTGTCGAGGGCAATACAAAAATCTGCGTTTGTGTGTTAGAGAGGATTAAATCTCAAAGCAAGTAGACGGAAAGACTGCTTTTAGAAACTCTGTGGCAATTTCCTGAGAAAGAGGAGGAAGGTAAGCCCCTCTCAGACATATACAAGCGCCTGAGTTAGTGTCTGGGTAGACGTGGAAGTACTGATGGAGAAGAGCCGACGTAAATCCATTCATGTTCATATTTATAGGTTTTTCAAAGCCAAAACATGCCAATCCACACCCACTGTTTAAAAACTCACACTGATGAACATCTGAAATAATATATTCCTTTAGGAAAGGGGTGACATGAAGGGGGAAAAAAATCCATTATGTTACATGACTGAAATAGTGAGGGTATGAAAACATGTGGTTAGATGTTGATCTCCCGGATCTTTGTCTTCCCACAGGGTCCAAGCCTCCAGAGATATCTGTCATTACATCACACGCTTGAAATGGAGCTTTTGCACATTGCTTGTATTCATTTAGTCTTGGTGTTCTAAGACTCTCAGTCCGACTCAATCACTCTCTAAAATTTCATACACTGTGTTTGAAAAATCTGAGACCAAAAGTTTTGTCACATTTTAAAATAAATGACTTAAACTCACAATATTTGATTTATTTGATCAAAATGCAGTGAAAACAACAATATTGTCAAATATTATTACAATATAAAGTCACAGTTTTTTCCTGTGCTCTCAAAGCCGACTTTTCAGCATTTTCTACATTACTTGTCTTCAAGGCGATCCTTCAGAAACTATTCTAATATGTTCATTTTCTGCTCAAGAAACATTTCTTATTATTAATGTTGAAAGTATTTGTGCTGACTAATATTTTTTGTGGAGAATAATATAGAAATAATAATGAATGGAAAGTTCTGATGCTCAAGAACATTTCTTATTAATTTTGAAAGCGGTTGTGCTGATTAACATTGTTTGTTTAATCATTCATTCATTCATTTGCTTTTAGCCTGAATAAAATAATAATAACAATAATAATAGTAATTATTATTATTATCATGACACAAGGTGTCATAAACCTTGTGCTACAAGACTATAAATTATTCATTATGAGTTTTTCATATTATATATATTTATAATTTATTAATGAATTTAGTATTTTCTTTTTTTGTAACGAATAAGAAATGTATAGATAACATTGCTCAGACTTTCTACAGGTGGTCAGATGGACAAACTACTTAGTTTCATCTTTTCACTTTGCCAATAATATGTATTTTTAGAATAATTAAAAAAAAATAGAAGGATTTTGGCTGGTCTCAGACTTTTGGGCCCCATTGTAAGTACACGCCAACATACACACTTCCCCTCTTGTTTAACTTTCTGACTGACACTTGATCAGTCATTGCAGCGTGTTTGTGGGAGTGCTGTAGAAAAAGGCTATCTATTGTGCTTCCCAGTATACATTTAAACTTCTGAACTCCTGAATCTATACTTACACTCCGGGGATTCATTTTTCCTTATCCAGCATAGCTGTTCTAATTGGCATAGGGTGGTATGTGGAGAGTGGTATGTAACTTGGGCATTGGGGAAGCTGATGAGTGGATAATATTGCCATGTGTTTCTGTGCCAAGTTTGCTCCAGTGATGAGCTTGGCAGCCGCGTCGCTGTCTGCGTCTGTGACTGATGAGCTGTAGAGGTGTAGAGCACACACACACACACACACACACACACACACACACACACACACACACACACACACACACACACACACACACACACATATACACACGCTCCAGTAAAATGCTTTGACTGTTGAGCCTCACCCATGCATGCTCTGTATTAGTCAGGATTATGCATGGAAACGCACACACACACACACACACACAGACACACTTGTGCTGGCGACTGTAAGGCTACAGGAACTATGAGTGAGTGGCTGCAATGAAGACCCCAGGTGGTGAGATGGGTCACGCTAATGCTTGATGGAATCAAGGCAGGGAATTTGCGGGCAGCATTTTTCTTTGTGTCGCTGTGTACTTGGTGGGCTTAGTGCTGCCATTTCAAACACTACCAATGAGTCAGGGTTAAACCTCACCCATGATGTGTGTTATTGTTCTCAAAGAGGGTAATGGAAAGTGCCATGACCTTGTGTAAATCTTAGGCTATAGATTTTGCTTTCTCATATTTATAGTCATGGAAAGCTTGTTGCGTGTGTATGGCATAATTGAATGGCCTGCCTTAAAAACTTTTAGATTCATTTTACAAGGTTGTTACATATAAAATGGATATACAATTAGTATAACTATCAAATAAATATACCATTCAAAATTTTGGGGTCGGTAAGATTTGAAATAAGATTTGTGTCTTATGTACTCACCAAGGCTGCATTTATGTGATCAAAAAAAAAATAAATTCCTAATTTGCTGCTAGTTAGGAAATAGTAATAGTAATCTTATAATAATTTATATAATACAATTAGGTCATGCAAAATAAGGCATTAGTATGTCTTTAATAAGTACTAATAAATGAATAATACTGTAAAAATGTGCATGCTAATAAAAACTAGTTAAGAGACCCTATAATAAAGTGTTACCAAATATTTTTCTTTTTTCTTTATTTTAACTTTATTTAATATTTTTTTATATGATTTTACAATCAAAACTTAGTATTATTTATGTATTTACCTATTTATTTAATTGGAGTACTATCACATTGTTTTTTGTGCTTTTTAAATATTTTTAATTACTTTAAGATAGATAGAAAGAGATAGAGAGATAAAGAGAGAGATAGACATACATACACTTCTAACAGTAAGCCAAAATGAAATGTATGTTTTTAATTAGGATATTGTTTTGAATGTGTGAAACAAATGAGCACACATTTCAATTTTAGTGCAGTGGCTGACATGTTTATTACAGCAAGTGTATTTTATGCCTCGCTGTGAGAAGGAAAGTGACTTTTTGAAAACCGACACTATACAGTGTTCTAGGTTTATATATATATAGTGCATGGCCTCATGTAAATGTCTGATTATACGCTTAAATTCACTTTACTGAACATCCATACTCCTAAAACTCTTTCGTACACTCTCATATATAACTAATGATATAAGCATGTAAACTCAGGGGAGCCACATTTGATATATCTTCTCGCTCGCTCCACTGTGAGAATAACCAGTCTCCTAATGAAAGGAGGAGGGGAAAAAGGTGATAATTACTCTTCACTATCAGGTAGAGCAGCAGAACTCCACATATTATCAGTGCCCCTTTTAAAATACCATCCACTTTTGTCGCGTCATCCTCAGCTAGATTCATGGACCATAGAGGTCTCTTTTGTTAGTGTATGAACGGAGCTGGTATATTCCCTTTACCTTTTACACACCTCTCCCCCGCACATGTACGTACACAACGGTTGGACATGATAACCTTTTCTGTTCACACTTCACTAACTGACGGGCAAAAGCACTCCTGGACATCACTGTAGTTTACGTTAATATTAATAATTAGCCACCTTCAGAAAAATGATTTACGTGATAATACTAAACAGATTTTTCCTGTGTTTATGTAAATATTTTAAATGGAGTGTCTATTCACACTAAGTGTAAGTAGCGCGCTCAAATTTTTAAACCTATATGAATCAGCCATGAACATCCACCCGACAGTTTAATCTTCTGCAGTGTTACTTTAAACTATTATATATAATATGAGATTTTTGTTTTAGTGTTTTCCATTTAAATTTTACTTTATATTTTTTTGTGTTTTATTTGTCATTTTTATTCATTTCTGTTTTTAATATCTATATAGTTCTTATTTTTTATCTTAATTTTATTCAAGTTTTAATGCTTCAAGTTAAGCTCAATTCAATTTTTTGGTCTTGGCCCTTTACAACTCAACTTTAAAACTCTGAAAAAAACATTTCCTATAATATCATCACCCCAGAGGTGACATCATTGCTTTTTTTCACTCTATAACTTTTTTTTTGTGTGATTTATTTTTCTGAATTTCGCATATCATGCATCATACAGAGGTTTCGAAAACATTCGAATTCAATGTTTCTCCATTTTTTCCATCTCAGCTCTTTGTGTGATATGTTTCTTTATGTCTCGGTTCTTCTCTGTACATTGCATTAGGTTCTCCAGCATCTGGTTTCAATTTGAGCTGTCCTCATGAAGTCTCGCCGCTCTCGCCCCTTATTCCCGATGTCTCAATAACACTAGGCCGCTCTTTGGATCCTCACAGGCTTTATACAAACAGACATGACTATTACAAGACGTATAATCACTGCGCTATTTAACCTCGCCGGTTCTGTAACAATAAAAGTACAGGTTTCACGGTTTGAGTTTACAGAGGTGAAAGTTTGCAGAAGAGCTTCAAGAGGAATGGTTTGCTACTGTCTGTCTCTAGAGTAACAAGATCACTCTGAATATTTGTCTGTAAGATTAATATTTTGAGGTGTCTGATCGTCTACAGGAGGAAGTTTATTCCGGTTCCACACACTCCCAAGCACCATCCATTGCAGTCTGAGATCCATCCTGTGAACATTTCTAGACCATTACACGGCCCACTGTGTATCTTTTATCAACACAAAGAACCTACACATGACTGCTCACTCGTGTTATTTATCAACACACATCTCATTCTGTCATTCTGAACATTCTTTTCCACACACACCTAACTTTTCACCCCGGGTCATTTCTGCTTTCCCTATCGTCTGTCTTAATATATTGCGTAAAAATATAGTAAATGCGGAATTTATCACAACAATGTGAAAATAGTGAAATTTAAATTATTTAAATCAGTGCATTAAGAAATATTCAGTTATATTTTTTCCTTTCAAATAAAACATATTAGTTGGGATTTATTTCTTGGATAAATTTATCCCTTAATACTGTCTTTTATCTAGTATCTATCATCCCATTAGCCCTTTTAGCATTTAGTATGGCTGAAATATGGCAGTGATTATAGCACCAGATGTCGGATGTCTCCACGTTGACTCTTGCACAAAACCGCTGTTGTATTTGACTCTGGACTTCAATACCCATTACCCATTGCGCACACACACACACACCTGATTTCACTAATCACACACTCACCTGATTACACAGCCGCTTCCAATCAATTGCACGCTACTTAAACGACTTCCTATTGATCACTGCAGAGTACTGTATTGTATACCTTACGAAGCCATTTCAGTTTGAAGTCTAGTTTCCTAGTATTACCTTGTTTGTTTCCCTTGTTCTGACCCAGCCTGTGTGCTTCAGATTTACCCCTTCATCTCGCCATTCGGATATTGTTCGGATATTGTAAAGAAATTAAATTGTAATTTTTTTTCTTTAAAATTTTGTCTATTTCTGTTTTTCCATTTTCCACCAAGTTTTAGTAATTTTGTTTCGCCATTTTTAATTTTTTTTCTGTATTCATATTCTTTTATTCATGTTTATTTCTTATCTATATTCCTCTTAATTAATCTAATCTTATCTTATAGTACATCAACTTAATTGATTAAAATTACTAATTTATATATATATATATATATATTTTTTTTTACTATTTTTATGATTTTAGTTTTAGTTACATAACTAAAATAGCTATGACCCTTTTTTATAATATCACAATGTCTAGCTCCTAAATCACGTCTCTGGACTGTTTGTGTTTTCCCTCACCGTGTGCCCTGTATGACCCAGTTTCTATCTTCCCTTGGTTGTGTGATTATGTTCAGGTGTATGTCTTCAATTAACGTCATTAGTGCCCCTTTATAAGTTTGACTCTGTCCAGTGCTTAGTTGATTTGTGTTGTGCACGTGCGGTTCCTGCCTTGTCTTCTGCTCTGTGGATTATTAAATACGTTAATTATGAACACTGCGACCGTGGCAATAATTGCTTTACGAAGTGCCATCGATGCTTTGTCTCAAAAGCTGTTTTAGAAAATTATTTAATCGCAGCCTGTGTGTGTTATTTACATTTAAAAGAAAAAAAGAGATAAAGAGACACACAAATTTAAATATACATTTTTACAGAGGATTTTTAAATAAATAAATAATAGATACATAAATACATGCATGTCTTTCTTCATGTGTTCCATCTTCTAAAGCTGTGCCTGAAGCAGAGCAAATTTCGTCAAATAAAATAGCGAAACAGCTTTGAAAGATCAAGTGCACATGAGGGGCTTCAGAGTACACACTCTATATGAAACAGATTGACACCCTATCAAAGGCTCAAAGTGAGTGACAGATACTCCTGACAACAGTCACCGGTCTCCATTTAAAAAGTAAAGCGTGGCAGGAACTTGTCTTCATTGCCGTGGTTGTGGCCTCTTGCTCGTACATCACCAGGCATCAACAATATTGACTCCCCGGTTGGAGATTAGCGCCTCTGCCTGTTATTTTGTTAAGGGATCAGCCTCTTTCATGTCCTTACCTAAATATAACTGCGGTCCACTGTGGACTGCCTTCACACTCCTGCTGGTATTTATTTTATGAGCACTGGCGGGACCAGCAATGCTCTGGTCTGTCCATCCCAGGCTTTGTGGGATTATCCAACAAATTTGTGTTTTATAACAGCTGTGTGTTAGGAGACACTTGGGGTCTAAATATGGATTTGGCTTCTTCCCTTTATAAGGCCTGACCACTTTTTATTTCGTTCAGTATGTTTGATGATTGTATATACCTTGCTTTGGTCAGGTTAGTAACTTAATTTTGTACTACTATGTTTCTTCTGCGACTGTGAATACATTTTTAAATAATCTATACATATATTTAGACAGCGTTTTCGTTGTGTTGACTGCTTTTGTTTGATCTTTGCTATGTTGTGTTGCCCACATTACAATACTATGGAAAATTGGGCCACACACACACAGAGATAAACATTCCCTTGTGAGGGTCAGTCCTGAGGAATGAGGTAATGTGTGCTGCTGCTCTAAGTCCGATTGCTTTAAATCTGCTAGGCTGCGAGTGATCGATCTATTTATTACCCTATTTATGTAAAGCCAGGCAAACATGCGTTGACAGCAGACTTCTGCTGCCTGAAATACCATCACCATCACTCACACTTTTATCGCCTTTTCTTTTCTCCTTCCCTCTTTCCTATTAAGCTCTCATTACTTCTTCTTTGACTTTTTGAGATTCATAACAGCTATTCACATAACTCATGTTGCAGTTGAAGATGATATTCTGGCCTAAATACTATATCTATATAAAACCGAGAGAATGAACCAGAAAAGTCAGTATCAAAGAAATGTATTTATTTGTTATTATTTTTGTATTTTCATTTCATATTTTATTTTTAAAATTGTATTTATTTATTTACTGTTATTTTTAAATTGTATCTATTTAATAAATTTTTTTATTTTAGCTTTTTTGTTATTTATTTTTATTTTTTAAAATTTGCTTAATTCCTTTATTTTTATTTTACACATTCAGTAAACGATTAGTCCAGCTGAACTACATTTATGTTGAATTTTCCAGCATAGAGTTTGACTGAATTCCTCTGTACAAAACTTGTGCCCAGCTGTATGTCTGCCAGCTGTCTGAGTGGAGTATGTGGCTCTTAATCTACTGTCAGCAGGTATTACATCCCTGTCATTTCAAATATAATACGCAACTACTGTTTGGACTGCCCTTTTTGATATTGTGCATATCCCTGTGGATCCCACATCAGGGCTATTAATCCCAGAGGGGTTTCTCAACACCTCTACACTTAGGAGACATTTTTAGACGAGAGCATGTCTCCTTTAAAAGCTCCTCCTCGGCAAACTGCAAGCGCTTCTTTCTAGGACAAAAACATGAAGAGCTTTGGGTCATGTTATCGGGATGGATGCCAGGGCCTTAAAGAGGGCTTCTCGGGGCAATCTGTGGTACAAGCGCAGGTGTTAACCCACTAGAGAGGCTTTATCTGCCGTATGTCATGTTCACCCAAGCCTCTGGATCCAGTTCTCCATCCCCCCACTCACACACCGTCCCACTGCCCACAGTCCTCCCAGGACAGATCAACACTCGCTCGCCGTCCACCTCCAGCGATCAGCTTTATCTCACGCTCTGAAGTGGAGGACATATTTGTTCCGAGTTTTCCCACAGCAGACCGGAGAGGAAAGACATGATTTAGAAGGACCTGAAGGTTCATAGAAACCAGACATACTTCCTCATGAAAAAAATAGCCTTCACCTGAATAGACGGGACTTCCACAAATATCTTTTGGTATAAATAAATATATATATATATATATATATATATATATATATATATATATATATATATATATATATATATATATATATATATATATACACGACAATACATTTTTCAGGATTCAAAATTTGTAAAAAAACTGTATTTATTTGAAATAGAAATATTAAGTGGAACTTTAAATATCTTTACTGACAATTTTGATAAATTTAAGACATCATTGCTGAGAAAAACAACTGAATGTAAAGAAATTAAAACATTAAAAAAATTCTAACTTTTGAAAGGTTGTATATGAAGAGTTGCCTGTTTTTGCAGCGTGTAAACTAAGTATTGAATTCGTCACCATTTTCTCAGAAAATATATTTATAAAGCCAAGACAGAGAGCAGTCAGTGGAAGTTAATATTAGCTGGTTCAGTCCCAACGTCAGGATGATGGAAGATGAAACCAGGTTGAACATTTTTGCAAGACAGTGATCCTAAACACAACCAAGGAAACTCTCAATTGTTTTAAGAGAAAGAAAATAAAGCTGCTAGAATGGCTCAGCCAATCATCTTACTTGAATCCAAAAGAATATAAGAACTAAAGATCAGAGTTCATAGAAGAGGCCCATAGATCCTTCAAGACTCTTTGTGTGGAAGAATGGGCCAAAATCACAGCTGAGCAATGCTTGCAACTATTCATACATGAGGTGTCTTGAAGCTGTCACTACTGAAAAAAACATTTGCACAAAGTATTAGATACATTTCAGTAGTGCAATCCATTTTTCCCGGTGCCCTTCCATTTTATTACACGTAACTTAATTTCTGAACTTATTTGTTTTCATTTATATGTATGGATTACTTTTGTTATCAACATCTGGTGAAAATGTCATGCCAGCGACATCTTTAGACATACATTTCCTGTGAAAAATGGTGACGTGTTCAATAATTATTTCACCCACTGTATCAAAGTTCCATTTAGCTGTTTTCTCTTCATGCATCCCTGCTAAGTTAAATTATTATTTTCTTAAAAAAATCATAAGAGGAGGCGTTTGAAGACACTTTTCTACTCCCTCCCTCCTCTATTCTCCCCCAACCTCCATCACCCCCCCTAAAAACACACACATACAGTCCCCTTAAAAAGCACAGAAAAAAGACACCTTCACGAGAAAAGAGCAAGAAAACATCACATTGTCACTTTCCCTGAACAGTTCCAAGAAGTCCATTATCCCAGATTTCATCTTTCCATATGCTATTGGGAAAGCAACCTTTTCGTCTGCTGATTTTGGAAGGAATTTCAACTCTCTTGATTTTTGACGGTCAAAATACCTGACAGACGCTTTACTGTAATTCCCGACTGGATTTAAAGTGAGTGGGTTTCATTTTTTCAGCGACTTTTTTCAGCCGAAAGCAATGCAGGAGAAGTCTTAATGGAAGTTGTCAGGTGGAGGGACAGAGGGGTCATTCGTCGCCATCCTCCCCTCTTCTCAGTGAGGATTAGGAGCTGTCAGTGCCCCTCGGACCCTCCCTCTCACCCGCAGCGCTGGTTCCTAAAGTTACAGTATATGAGAGCGTACAGTTAGACTTGGTTCAGTCTAGCTTGTTTATAGTGGATTACAAAGAGGGATGGACGGGTTAAGCCTATAGCAGGCTAGGAACGGAGGAGATATTTTAATATGTTGGTCAGATGCATGCGTGTGTTTCGACGTACGGTGACTGGCAGCCTCCCTAACTGTGTTTGTCTCTTTGCAAGCTTTTGACTGACAGGTAGCGAGATTTGCCTGAGCGCTTTTGCATGAGAGCCAACAAGGGAAAGTGAACACGGCGGATTAGCTGGGATTATGTTGTCAGAGGGAAGGTTGACGGACAAACTACAGAGGAATAAATTGGAAATCTGTTTGAGGAGTGTACTGCCCCTCCTTTCTTGCTCCCTCTCCCATGCCGTTCGAAATGACAAGGGGAAAATCATTAATAATTTATAAACAAGCCTGGCACGTTACCTACGCATCTTTGCCTAGCCGTGTGTCCGTATTTATACTAGTTGTCTCTCGTTTGCACTTCCGGCCCTGTTGGCTGGCTAATGTTATTTATTTAACGTCATCGAGATAAAGATGAAGGTGAGGCTGGGCCTGATGGATCTCATTTTCCCCTGCCCTCACTACTCCTTCTTGCATTAACTTCCGTTTTGTAATATATTAGAGCATACAGCCTGCCAAGGTGTTGTGTTGTCCGTTTGGCAAATTTTTGATGCACGCAAAAAGTGCTTAAGTGACTTTCAGCGCGCTTCTTTATAATTAGCTATAATTTACACCGTTCTAAATCTTGTTATACGTTGGGCTTCTGCTTCAGTTTAGTTGCTACACTCAAGAGCTGTCTGTAATGTTGACTTTAAAGGTCAAATGAAGTAAACTACGTCTGTGAATATTTATAATAAATACTCAGTTGACATGGTTTTTATGCATATTTGAATTTATGCCAATGGATCTCTTCATAGAGGTTATACTTGACTGTAAGTATAGCTTATTTTATGTTGTGATTTATAGCACTTTTTAGATGAATTTTCTTCGATTTTTCTCTTAAGTTAATCCTTTTAAAGAAAGTCTGTTAAATCCTTTCCTTTTAACTGTTGTTTAAACCTGAATCTAGCAAATAGTTTCACGTCTGTATGTTTTCATGCAAAAGTAATATCAATAGTAATAACAACACCAGCACTAATAATCGTTTCACGTTATCGTTCTCCTAAGGGCACAGATCTTAATTAGAATCATTGAATTATTTTGAAATGCACGGCACACAGTATTAATGAGTTGACTGCATTCTGCGGGAGGTTGGAGCATTAAGGATGCATGTCTGTACGTTAAACATATGAATATGCATTGGCGTAGGAAATCTGCTCTCAGAATTTGCAATGAGCCAGTGCTGTGCTCTGAATAATAAGACTTAAAAAGATTGAATTGTATGTCAATTTACTTCTAACTGATTTTCAGAATTAAACCAGGTGTTATTAATTTGGAATGATAAATGGGCTTTATATCACCAGGTACAGATAATCTATAGCAAGTTATGTTAATGCATAAAGAGTTTATTTATATTATATTATATTATATTATATTATATTATATTATTATATTATTATATTATTTATTTTACATTATTTAGTTTAATTGTATTTTTATAAACAAAACAAAAAAGTTTTCCATTTCCTTTGAAAGCAGTGTCTGTTGAAATGAATTTATTTGATTATTTAGCATGAAAAATGGCAGAGTTTAATAAAGTGAGTTTATTTTAGACCAATGCAGGACATTTCATTTTAATTTTTGCCATAAAACATTGTGTTTAGATTGCATGCATGATGACAGCGTGAGTAATACTTCTGTATGTAATCCTCTCTGGATGAGCATGTTTTAAAAGAATGTCTTGTCCTTCAGGGACATAACCTAATATCAGCATTTGAGCAATTTCTCCAAACCTCTCCTGTTCCTCTGTCCACACACACACACACACACACACACATTGCCGTCTCTGTGTCTGTGAAAACACTGAAGTTGACCCTGCTGCTTCCTGCTGCAGTCTGTGCCGTCTGCTCCTGCACTTTCACATTTCTCTCTACAAAACACACACACATACAGCACATAACGGCTACTCAAGTTACTCTCATAACTTCCCAGTGAGACGGTAATGTTTAATGTTGTCCAGTCAGAGAGGAAATTTGATAAAGCGGTAGGAACAATTTCAGAGAGGGGTGTGACAGACTCCCTCTTTCTCTCAGATATGAATTTGCTGATACTGGACTTAAAACGTTTAGGGAGATGACAGATTTTAATTGAGGCTTTAATCAAATATACAATGTTTGATCAGTGGAATTGATCAGCATATGAGGAAAAAATATTCAAATATGGTATTCAACACAATATTTGGTCAAACTTTATAGACAGACTTAAGTATGTACTTACATAAAAAATAAGCACACTGTAGTTATTGTGCTAATATTATATTGCAAAACACTTGCTGTTTTTGAGGTAGGGACAGGTTTGGTGGCATGGGTAGGTTTAAGGGTGGGTTAAGGTGTAAGGGATAGGTTAATAGTGTAAATTATGCAATTAAAGAAATTAATTAGAGATGTTTCATATAGGGATTTTAAAAATGTTTGTGTGTTTTTTACCACATAATAATTTTAAAAGTAGTAGGACACATAATATAAGTGGGACCCAATGTTTTTGTGGAATGCTGGCTTTAAAGATTTTTTTAATATTTAAAAACTAATAAAAAATTTTGTTCAGGAAGGATGCTTTCAGTTGTCACTGACAGTAAATATATTTATATTGTATCAACTAAACTTGCATTTGAAGGATTTCTGTGACACTGAGGACTAGAGTAATGGCTGCTGAAAATTCAGCTTTGCCATCACAGGAATAAATAGCATTTTTAAAATATTTGAAAATAAAATTTGAATAATATTTCTCAATGTTGTGTTTTTGCTTTATTTTAAATCAGATAAATGCAGTCTTGGTCAGCTTAACTTCTCTAAAAAAATATGAAAAAGTTTCCAAACTTTTAAATCGTGGTGTAAATATAAAAATAATGTATCAAAACAATGCATTTTTGCAGTTTTTTTTTTTTCAAAATATATCTTTTTGCAGTATATGCATGTAAAAACTTTGAACATATGTTTTTTTCACTTTGGGACAGCTGACGCGTGTTGGGGTAGCATGAGGTCTGTATCCTGTCAGATCAAGTCATGACCCTCAAGCTGCTTTGAGTCTGCGGGGGTCAGTAATGACCGAACAGCACAGATCTTTCCTCCCCTTCTCTCCTTCATATCTCCCCAACATGCCTTCTTATCTTCTTTCGGTGCTCCTCACCTTTCTGTAACCTGCCCCTTTCCCTCAGACTCTCCACTCGTGACTGTAGCGTGCGATCGGCCCACTGGCCCAAGTTTGACTCGGGCATGAACTTTGCTGGAATAACAAAGATCCCTGTCCCCTCCTCCACACATAAGCACGAGAGAAGGAAAAGCAAGCCCCTCTGTCCTTGTATCTATAGTGTTCTTACAGACTGAAGCTGGTGGTTGTTTGTTTCTGCCCTCAAACCCGGCAAATCTCCATTACTTCTGTTTTGATAAGCACGATGACGCGGATAATCTTTGTTATTATTATTGTTACTTTTCATTACTTTAATTCATTTTTCCCTGCGGGGCTGAGGCTAGTAATGAGATCCAGACGGAAAAAAAGCTTACTTTGTCTCTCTCTCATTCTTCTGCCTCTCTCTTGCTGGCCTGCACCAGAAGAGGTTAACACAGCCACCTGCAGTGACCACAAAACAACTACTCAATTAAAATTAACAAGACATTAATTGTCAGTAACATACATAGTTTATTTTTGTCCCGCTAACTCTTCCAAAGGCAACCACAGCAGAAATATGGTATGTCTATATATGCAAATGTTTTGGAATGATCTGAACAGCTGAATGAATGATTTAGCGATCCAGCATGTTTTGATCCCGAATGGATAGTGTTTTCAAACTAATCAAATGAACGATTCAATGATTTGCTCATAAACACTGTCTCTGTGGAATGAGTGACCAAAAAGCCTGTATGATTGAAAGTGAGGAATATGGCAAAGCCATTTCAAGTAATTTGGACATGAATCATTAACTTGAAGCATTTGCCTATATGTTTTGGATATGAAAGTCTTAAAATGTTTTGGCCCACATTTATTTTAAAAAAATTTTATTAAGAATTTGAGCTCATGGACTAATTATTATTGAAAATTTTAATATATTGGTTGAATAAATGATTCAGACACTCAACCATGTTTAATTCCAGAATAAATCAGTGTTTTGAATGAATCTGTTGAATGAATGATTCACTGGTTCACCTATTAGGACATTCACTTGTTTAGTTTCTGAATGAATCAACAGTGGGTTTTTTTTTATTGATTTATATTAATAATTCAGTGACTTGCTTATAAAAATCATTAATGTCATCTATAAAGTATAGCAAAAAAACAAGCAGAGTGGTAATAGTGAAAAACCCGGCATGGATCAGCCAATCAAAATTCAAGGAACTAAATGAACTTTTCTTAACTTAATCAGAATGATCCCAGTCATGCGTTTATTTTCATGAGCGATGTGCAATTTAAACGGATTGTTAAGGAGCAATAAATCCTATTTTAAAAAAACACTTCTACCTTTCTCTCTGTGTTTATGTGGTAACTAATGTAAACTGGCACCACAAGGTATATTACAATGGATCTACTCCATCCAATTAATGATCGAGGCTTTACAAACTCGTCCGCAGATCCTCAAGCTCTTCACAAAAGTGGCTGAAAAGAGCTAATCACTCCCATTACTGTTTATCCCTTCCCTTAATCACCTTTGGCAAGACGCTAACAAATATTATCCCATTTTGCTAAATCCACTCTGCATGGCTACACTACCCACTTATGGCAGCTCCTGAGTTTACCTCGGGATTTAACAGGCTTGGGTGTGAGTGGCGGCGAGGCTGAGAGCACTAATCTACACGCCAAATTTAGGATTAGCCTGTTGAGCCAGGTGACCTCTGGGGCCCGTCTCTGATTGGCCACACTGGAGGAAGGGCTGTGGATTGATTGGCTGTGAGGACTGGAGAAGTGCTTATTGTCTTCAGCAATAGATTCCAAGGTGCTTTCTTTATTTATTTATTTGAAGTCAAAGGTCAAATCATCTTTCTCTCTCCCTTTTCTCGACCCTAGTTTATATATGTGACGGTTTATTAAGGGGGCACTACTCTGATTCCCTTAAAATGCTAAAGTGACAAAAGTACGGTATGTAATAGCAGACTGTAGTCTATGTACAGAGTTATTTTTTAACACCTCTTCACCTCACCACCCCTGAGTTTTAATTTGTGGCTCTTGCTCGCATCTAAGTATCTTTTTACTGATAATCTTTACATATTTTTACACGTTTCATTGAAAAAGTACTTGTAAAAGACAAGCCAGAGTCATACTCTATGTCAAACATGAGCACAAGCATCTGTAGAGTTGTCAGAGGATGATTTCTAATTTCTTTGCTGATAACAAGCATTTAAAGGATTAAGTGGCATTCAGAGCAAAGATGAAACCCTCACCCTTACTCAATTTCTTTCTTTATCTTTCTTTCCCGGTCTCTGTTTGTGTATGTAGAATGTTAAAATGCAGTTCATTATGTAGCTCCATGATTTTGACCTAAAAGTAATCCTACATGATTGGAAGTGAGAAATGTGGTGAAGACGTTTTACATTGAGGGGAATAATTTAGACATTAATGAATTCCCTGCATGCAGGATTTACCTGCTATAATGCTAATGTTTTATATTCAAAGCACTAATCTGTAAAGCTTTCACACTTTTTAAAAATGTTATCAAACCACACTAATTCTTGAGTATACTGCAAAACTGTATTAATGAAACATTATTGTAATTTTATATTATTATTGTTTTATCTATCTATCTATCTATCTATCTATCTATCTATCTATCTATCTATCTATCTATCTATCTATCTATCTATCTATCTATCCACACACACATAAAGGAGTTAAGGACTAAATTCAAAATAAATTTTCATTACGTGCCACTCTTTATTTTTTTTCACTCTTTATTTTTTTATCAAACCACACTAATTCTTAAGTACACTGCAAAATAATTTGCCATTCGACTTCAAATAAAATTAAATTCCATCTCTAAGGACTTTTCTTTGTTTGTTAGTACTAATTCACTCTCTAGTATATTTTAAATTCTATAAAGATTTAAGCTATTGTCTTGGGGCAGTGGTTTTAACATGACAAAACAAAAGATTTTTGTTTATCTCTGATTGGTTTTGATGTGCAAATGCAGCCTTTTTCTAAATCCAGATGTTTTCATATTGTGTTTTACAAAAAACAAAACCAAAAACAGGCAGCTACAGTTGTGTAAAAGGTGGGAATAACATTTGTTTTGTATCATTTTTAATGCCTTCTTCTGTTTTCATGCGTTTTCTTCCTCGTGCACATTCAATTTAAGGTCAGTTTAACGAATGCCAAAACAGCTGAAATAATGTCATAGTTAAGGTAACACATTACAGCATCCTAACGATCCTATAAAGAGCCATCTCTGATGCAAGTGTTGGCTTGGGTCCTGCGGTATCTGGGAGACAGGTTGCTTTCCCATCCTCCCCCATCCTGAGTTGTAATGAACGAGCTGTCTTACCCAAACAAACAGGCTCTCTGGAGAGACATCACAGCTACCTCTCTAATCCAGGAAGTTGCTCTTATCACAACACAAATGGAGTGAAGAAGGCAATAGGCCTATACAGTATGCAAAACCCTCTATGAATGTATGAGATATGGCAAATCAAGTAAAGAAATCTGGGAGTGAAAGAACCTGTCAGATGTGATTATGGTACAAATATATGCTTTAGGGATGTGTGTTAACTACAACTGATAATATTTGTTTGTTTTTATTGCTATCGATGATTATGTTGCTTTTTATAGCTTAATATATTGTAAGTAACTAAAAGCATTTTGTTTTTGCTGTCAGATAATGCACTGAATAAAACATATTTGGACCACATTTTGGAAACAAATTTATTTTAGAGCGGAGGGTTTATTTATTTATTTATTCAAGAAAATTATTAGATAAAAAGTATATGTTTGATTAAATACATCAGATTTTTTTTATAATACTTTTTTATAATTTATAAGCAGTATCTTAAATTACATGAATGACATTTTGAGGCAGCAGTGAAAATTAAAAAAAAAACAAAACGTGAAGGAAATCTGTGTACAGCACAAGCACAAAATAAGCTGAACCGTGAAAGAGGGATTTGGCAGGAAGATAAGTAATTTGTGTGGCCGTCCTGATGTTTGGCGCCGTTCATTAGACAACTTTATGGAGAGCTAAAAGCTGCTTCCAACATTTGGCCCTCTCCCACACAGACTGCCTTCCGTGTCAGGCACCACACACACAAACACACATTAGACTTGTAGTCACACATTCAATAAGCCAGGTCATTCTTGACATAGAGTTTGTTTCGCTGGGTCAAGAGAAGTCGGCCATAAATATAAATAAGCACATTAAAAGCCAAGGATATCAGCAGCGTACCACAGCGAAGATATCATTCTGGATTTACAGGTGTGTGTGTGAAATAGCAGAGTTTTCATGATATGATCCAAACAGTGTCATATTATTACAAATGGCTTGGCTACTCGTACTCTTAAAGTGCATAAATTATATTAAGGTCATGTATTGCGTTTGTTGTACACAAAGGAAAAGCGCAATAATTCTGTCTATGAAACTTAGCTGACTGAATTCAGATTTTCATTTTGGGAAAAAGTACATTTGGATGCAAAACAAACAAAAAATATATATATATATATATATATATATATATATATATATATATATATATATATATATATATATATATATATATATATATATATATATATATTAGTGCCGTCAAGGAATCTCTTAATCGCACACATAATAAAAGTTTTTGTTTACTGTGTTTTAATAAAAGTTTTAATATACTGTGAATATTAATTATGTATATATACAAACATTTATGTGTTTATGAAAAATGTGTTTATATTGTAAATGTAAATGTGTTTAGATATGATATAAATTATACAAATATGAATACATAAATGTACAAATGTACACATTTTAAAAATATACAGTATGTGTTTGTATTTGTATATACATAATAAATGTGAAAAGTACGCTTTTATTTTGGATGCGAGTAAATGTGATATATACCTTTATTTTTCTAAATAATATATTTTTTAAGAATCAAGCTGATTTTTTTTTTCAGTCTTCTGTGAATATATACTGCCTTGTACTGCTAGAATCAACACCTGTACAATGCCTTTTGGACCCAAACCAAGCTGCACCAGACTGCATCCATAATTCACAGCTGTCTGTTTTATGCACCAATGCAGTGTCCATATAGCTCACACATACCTTCTCAAGTAAAAAACAAACTTTTTTACATTGACTTTCTAATATTAATTAGCCTGTATAATAATACTAATAATACTAAATAAAAACAGAACTATTTTTGATTTCACTTTGCTTTTGTTGATATGATTAAGTTGTAAGCGTCCAGCATTTTATATTGTGCCGCTGCTGCTATTGTATAGAGCACAACCAAGGAGTTTATGTGCTTTAAAACAGCTGTGTTTTTACAACCTCTGAAACGTTACACAGCACAACCTTTTTTTCTCTCTCATATATTCACAAACTACACCTGTCATATCCATCTCCGTTTATAATACCGCAATGTGTGTGTAAAAGAGAGAGAGTGAGAAAGAGAGTGGGAGAGAAAGCTGTCAAATTTAATATCCCGACCTACAGTAATTCCTTTGTTCCGTTTGTTCACTCGTCTCGGTGAGCGTGAAAATAAAATGGGAGCTAAAAGACTAGACTCCGAGAACCGGAACTCTCGAAGTTTCGTATTTAAATCCTAAACATTTGTGGGAAGATTCTCTGCAAGTTAGTCGAACTTTACTTTCTGGTTTGCTCGCCACTTTTAAGCTCTAAAACTTGACGGTTTGCCCTGCCTGCCTCATTACAGACATTTTGACCCCCTGTTGGGAACGAAACGATGCCCCCTGTTGGCACGGATCTTGTGGGGATTAGGACGTCTCCCAGGATCAGCTGGGTCCCGCTCCGTCCCAAAAGAGGTAAAGCAAATATTAATCAGCAATAGCTCTGTCGCGCACAAAGCGCGCGGAGCCATAAGAGGATGGAAGGAGTTAGGAATCAGATGTTGTGGGAACGGGGGAGTAAAGACACCCCTGTTTGTGTGCGCTCGCGTGTGTATGTGCAGGAACAGTAGTTTACTATGGGACAGGAATGTTTGCCGTTCTCCCTGCCATCCTTAGGTTGGCAGAGGTCTGTGCCCGCACCATGTGTGCCAGTGTCAGCCAGCACCGCCTGCCCCGCCTCCACCTGCTCTTTCGGGCAAAGCTACCACGGCGCCATCTGGTGCCCGGTGCAGCCACGCAAGCCATGCCATGTTTAATCAGCGCATATGAGCAAACAGAACGAGCAGGCTGAGCCAGGTGGCAGAGCCGGCTGCCCGTTTGACTGGGGGCCTGGGCGGCCAAACCCGGCAGGGGCATCAAAGCCGGCCCGGGATTTACGGAGTAACCAGCCCCTAATCCACCCCGTTATTGGCTCCATTCATATTGAAATGTGTGATCAGAGGAAAGAGGGAGAGCCTGGTCTGGCCGGAGAACGGGCCGGCACAGCTGCAGGGATAAAGTTCCACCATGAGAGCAGCACTTTATTAGACAGCTAAGGCCTCGTTGATTGGATTAGAGATTGGGAGGTCATGTGTGGCAGTCTGTGTGTGTATGCGGGGGGCTGGGTGGTTCAAGGAAATGTCATTTTCCACATCTCTTTTCTTCGAGTGCGTGTGGTAACCTGACTTGAGGAGGTGGGTGGGTGCGTTTGCGAAAGGTTTGGTTCTGGTTGGTGCGGGACTTGGCTGAGCACAAAAGAGTGAAAGAAACAGAGAATGGGCGGAACAAAATGGAGAGCAAAAGCTCAGGTCTGGTGTCTGTGCTGAAGATTGATTCCGCTCTGGCCTCTCAGCATGATCCTGTCTGGTATTAAGTTGTAGCGCAGGAGAGGTTTTTTTTTTTTTTTTTTTTTTTTTTTTTTTTTTGCCAGACAACTGAAACAAGAATTAGCTGGCGACTTAAAGGTTTTCTCTGATTCCTTTGCTAGGAAGCGAGACCCGTTTAGGAGCGATTGAATGTGGCTTACCAGGGATCACTGATCATCCTCTGTGCTATTTTGTTTAGGTTAGCGTGTGTGTGAGAGAGAAACTGAACGTGAATGAGTGAATGTGGCTACTATTCATTGGAATTTCATGATAGGCTTTTCAAAATATTAAATATTTACATTCTTGCAACAAGAAAAATCTGAACTTAAGGTGCTTCTACGGTGCATTAAAAAATAGTTTGCTGTGCTACCCTGTGATATCTTTTTGTTCTTATCATTCCACTTAGAACTTTATAAATAACATATAAATTGATATTTAATAATCAATAATTGAATAAATAAACAATCAATATTTAATTTTTTTAAATAATATTTTAACATTTTCATGTAAATATAAAAATAAAATGTGCATGTATTGTTAAATGGACACTGTAAAATAGCTAAATTACCATGAAATTCCTCAATATAAATTAATCAAAATATTACAAATATTGATATTTCGATTATGACCATTACTATGATAAATATGTATACTTCATAGTATATTTTTAAGTTTTAGATCAAGTTAAAAGCCTGCATTTTATTAATTGCTGTAATGAATAAAATGTAATATAATAAATTCTGCAAAATAAAAAAAAAACTGTTATCTTTTTTTAAAATGGCTTGTATTTTACATTTATTTCTCATTTTTTTTCTTGTCCTTCAGTACTGATAGAAATGAGAGTGTATTATATAGCATGTATGGCACTGCACTGCTTTGAGCAGGTATTCTAGTTCTATGTTTGCTGATCGGACAAATCCTATAAAGAACAGAATGAAATGTAACAGCTCCAGACAGTTCCTGTTAATACTAGACATGCGGTTATGTAACTGTTATTTGGACCTTTGGTTCAAAACTTTTTCCTGGATAACAGCCTGTTGAGATTCCTCTGGCAGAAGCAGAGCTCAAAGCTAGCCCCTAAACAGGTATGAGCACAGAAACGAAGCTTTGCTTTTTTTAAAATGCTAATGAAGATACTGTGCAGTTTCCATCGAACCATTATAACTGCTCCACCGTCTTCCATCCGTTGCGAGGCGGAGTTTTCGAAAAGGTACGTGGCCAGAATACATCAGTGGGTCCGAGGGTCCGGGCTAATCCATTTTGAGAGTGTTTAGAGTCTCCAGCCAGCAGACCTCGGTGGAATCCCTGTTCAAATTCAGCCGGCCCTGCCAACCAGCTAGCTAGCCACCAACTGAAGCCACACTTGACATCTTATTTAAAGCTTATTGAGTGAAAGGACTTTGTGCCAAGCAATTTCACAGTTATTTGCAAAAGATAAACCTTGGATCTGGAATCAGAGCATTGTAATCTGACAGAGGGGAACTGTTACCGGAGCTAAAGCCCTGGGTTTTTCTTCAATGAGGCGATGTTCTGAGTGCACATCTAAAGGGCCATCACGTTAACAAACTGACAACACGAGGAGTCCCAAATTGCATCGCATTGCTGGATTTGATCAGTATGCATGTTTCGTATCACATGTCAGTTATAATATGCATCAACATTCCCTGCGTTCAAACATCTGTGGTATGTGTCCTTACTCACCCAGCATCAAAGGAAGATTTGTTAGCTTTTGTGGCAGACTGAAGCGCGGGGTGTGTGACAGAAAGGTCATGTTCCTCCACCACGGCAATCTGACGTCCGTTCATGTCCTTCAAAATAACCTTTCATCGTAAAGCTGAAATGGTCGTCCCTCCCTTTTGTACATCTCCCCTTCCTAATGAATTGGTTGAGTGCATAAACCTGGGACTTGTCTCTTTGCTTAGCATTTTTCGTGCTGAAGTTAGCCTGCCGTTAGCGACAGAGAGAAGCTGTAGCAGGTGTAGCACAATTAAAAAGACACTTTGTCATTTTTGTTGACTCTCAACCGTCAAATGTTATCTGCACTCATTTTGACTGGCTAGAAACCTTTGATTAAATCGTCAGTCTGACGTGCTTTCAAATCGTCCAGAGATTTTATTAGAAACCGGTCAGTAAATTCTATGTGATTATTTATAGCCGTATCCTTTGAAACCATATTTTACTCACAGTGTGCTTATTGATTCCAGCAACAAAGAACTTTTTATTGGCCTGAAAGTGAATCTTTGGTCCTTTACTTCCTCTACAGGTGAAAAAAGGAAAGACAAAATCTAAACCAGAAAAGGAAAGAAAAGAAACCTCAGATTTCCGGCTTTTAGGCCTTGCGTTTATTATCCAGGGATCGGTCCGTATGAATACACACGGCCCTGATGGAGTCATCTGGTGAAGGCATGGTGCTGTTTTTTGGTTCAGAATGATGGGAGATTTATAGTAGTTTCATTGAACCCACGCCTCGGTGTCATAAAAGTTTATAATATTTTTTCCAGGATGAAGATTTTTAAGCATATCTTTACTTCTAGCATGAAGATATAATTCACAGAGCCTGTAACTCACTGTGCTGTGGCAGAATTTCAAAGCATTAATACTGGACTGCTGGAACATGATAAATGACCTCTTTGACACTCCTCCGCCGAACGCTGCACTCGGGTTATACATGCAGACGGGGAGAACAGGCAGTTCTGAGATTACTGTAAAAGTCAAGCAGTCTGATTGCTCACACTTTGGAGTTTGACATTTACTTTCCCCATTGTTTGTGTGCTACACTCCATCTGTGTAGTTTGGCTGACATTATTATCCTGTCAAAAGTTGGAACTGAATCAGGGTAAAATAATGACACACCATATTTCAGTTTTCACACACACGCACGCACACATATGCCCATAAGCACAAAAAAATCTTTTTTTTTTTTTTTTCCATCTGTGATTTCCGAAGTCCTAAGCTCTGGAAAATTGAATGAATCCTTCACGGTCCTCAAACTCACTTGCTTCTTGTATATATGTCCGGTGCTATAGTGTGACATATATTTTCAAGTGCAGCATTCTCTTATTGTTTTTCTTTTATTTCTCTTCCTTTCAATCCCACAGGCAACATTTTCATCATTACTCCAAGGGAATGGCCTTTCTAAAGGCTGCTTGTTGGTTTTCTTCACATTAGCTCCCCCTTCTGGTATATATAAGGTATCTAAGATTCAAACCTAAAATTATGCATGTTGTTATTATTGCGTGCATATTGTGATATTCCTTTATACCTTTTACCATTCAAAAGTTTTGGGGTCGATTAGCCTGTAATGATTAACAAATCAGTACCAAAAAAATAAAAATAAATAATATATATATATATATATATATATATATATATATATATATATATATATATATATATATATATATATTTTTTTTTAGTTAGTTTTTATTAATATGTTATTATTAATATGCATTAAATAATATGTATTATAAATATATATTATTTAATGCATATATATAATAGAAATATATATATGCAATATTAATGTTATTATTGTTATTAGTATTATTATTATTACTTTTTTGGAAACCATGATACATTTGTTTAGGATTCTTTTATTAATAGAAAGAACAGCATTTATATTAAATAAAAATATTTTTTTTAAAAACAATCTTTTGCGTGCCTACCTACCTACATACCTACTGTATGCTTAAAAAGGAAATAAGAAAGAAAGCCAGTATAGC
The DNA here is from genome assembly GCF_018831695.1 of Puntigrus tetrazona. Taxonomy (NCBI): domain Eukaryota; kingdom Metazoa; phylum Chordata; class Actinopteri; order Cypriniformes; family Cyprinidae; genus Puntigrus; species Puntigrus tetrazona. The sequence continues at coordinate 22,361,137 of NC_056712.1, read as the reverse complement.
ACAATACAGTGCATTATCAGAAATGTGTCTTCCTTTTCTGTTCTGTTGTTTTTTCTTCTTTTTTCTTTCTTTAAAAGATCAGTCATCATTTCCCCTCGCTCTCATTCAAAGGACTATAATCCAAGACCTCTTCAGTAATCAGTTGTGATATTTTTAAACGTCTCTGTTCTTTTGTTTTGTTTTTTTTAAAAACCAGTGACTCAGGTAATTAACGCCCAGTGCAACAGCAATTAAGCACACCTCTCTGTGGGTGGCTTTAGGGCTGAAGGCCAAGGCTGCGGTGCTTGAGGAGCTTCTATTATGTAAGCCTTCCATAAGACATGCTCACCACCGGCCGCCCACACACAGTCGGCTTAATGCTACGTTCCAGCGAGGCTGTAGCTCTTCAGTGTTGCCACAGTAACGGATGTACAGTGTCTAACCGACACAGAGGAACAGTTTGGCACAGGTTTCAGCCTCTGCCGACTCAACAGGCCTCAAGGTAAACATTCGCAGCAATCATAACCACACATCAACTTGTGAAAACCAGCTTCCCAGACATGCAACTATGACCTCGTTCCAGATCCCTTTGATTGACACAGGGCCTCTTGCATGTTTTTGAGGCCGGGTCTCGCCAGGTGAGCTCTGAGCCTGTCGGGGCAGATGTGCGGGCACTGCTGGGTGGGAGTTACCCTGAGGGCCAGCGAGGCTGGATTAAAACTCAAATCCTCCTGAGCCCCAAACAGGATGGGTGGGGCACTCAGTCACATGGCTCCATCAAGAGAAAGCCACCTCAAAGCATGGGATTCATTGATTGATATCGATCGCATTCATTTTCAATTTCATGGTTATATGGACAAATATGGTAATATAATGCTTTATGTTCATTGTCATTTCAAATTACTTTTTTTTTTTTTTTTTTTTTTAGATTTTTCACCTATTGTAGCAAAATGTTCTTTTGTTTTCTATCTATCTATCTATCTATCTATCTATCTATCTATCTATCTATCTATCTATCTATCTATCTATCTATCTATCTATCTATCTATCTATCTATCTATCTATCCATCTTCGTTTTCCTTAATAGAATATTATTTATTTGTTTATTTATTTTCAGCACGGTTTATTAAATTATAGGAAAGTCAAGAGATGTATAATGCTAGCGAATTTATATAAATAATGTATATTAATATACAAATCTAAATTCTAATAGTATTTTTTTATTTGTATCATTATTACTGTTTTACTTTTAATGATCAAATAAACACAGCCTTAGATAAGATCTTTCTTTTTATTTTTTTTTTCTTTTAGTAAAAGCTTATGCATTTATGCACTGTCATGCATTTATAAATATCACATAATATGTGAGAAAACACCTGAACAATATATTTATTAAAGAATTATAAAAGTAATATTAAATTAATATTAAAATATTAAGCAGCACAACCTTTTTCAACATTAATACTAATAACTAATAATTACTGCTACTAATGAAAATATATTTGAGCACAAAAAACATAAACAATTACAGAAGTTTGAACAGTTGTGTAACTTTTGATTTGTTTTTACATTGGTTAAAATACTGTCTTGAAATTAAAGTACCAGTTTGAAATTAACTAGTTAGCACAGTTTTTTTGTCACACTATATTGACAAAAGGTAGCTTCAGATCTTTTGAAAATACCTGAATCTGCTAGCTTATGTTGATAACCCTTCTCATCAGTTTGAACAAAGAGGCTAAAAGACATAGAGGTCTCCAAATCAAGGCAAATTCATGTTTTTAGTGTCATGCAAGCTGGTTTTGAGCTTTTCCTAAAGGCACATACATAAGCTCGGCTTTCCACTCTGAGCTCCAGAGTACCAAATAAAGCTCCTATCACAGAGAGGATATGGGGCATGTTTATCTTTTCTGACACAAACCTCAGCGTCTCGCAAATTAAACCACCCTCGCACAAACAATACAGCCCATGCTTTTCATGCCCTCATCAGCTTTCTGTTGTGATGAGGCCTCTCAGCATTGGATTGCTGTTGACTTAGTATTTCTCTGATCTTACTCACAAAACTGCATCTACGCCTTTGCCTAGAGCCTACGATGTGTTTATTTTAGGTCTGCTTTGTTGTAAGTTTAAATTATAAAGATTTCTAAAAAGATAATAAGTAAAATACCATTTAAAAGTTTGGAGTCAGTACATTTATTTAATGATTATATATATATATATATATATATATATATATATATGTATGTATTACAGTTTAAGTTACTAAAATAATTTGCTACTTTTCAGCCACAATGCATTAAATTGATTAAAAGTGACATTCTATTACAAAATATTATTACCATTCAAAAACAGCATATAAAAAGGCTGAAAAGACATGATCCTTGATTAGAAAATAGGCATATTAGTATGATTTCTGAAGACACTGATAGTTGGAGCTTTACATCATGGGAATAAATAGCATTTTATTAAAATACAAAACAGTTATTTTATATATATATATATATATATGTATGTGTTTGTGTTTTGTTAGTTTGTATTGTATATCTGTATATACACTGTATATATCTGTGTTTTTCCATACAGATTTGGATAAAAATGAGGGTGAGCAAGCGATGAGAGAATCATAATTTTTTAAGTGAACTATCCCTTTCAACACTCTTTTAAAATGCTGAAATAATCTGAATTGACCATTTAAATCTCTGAATTTCTTTGCAAATTTGTGTGGCAAAGTTCTCATGCGAGGAGAAGGTCTTTGTACTGAGAAAAAAAGTGCAGGATCTGTCCCCTAGCACTCTGGTATTGAGAAGGCATTACATATTCACAGGGGGGGATCTAATGCAATTATGAGTGTTTACTTACACCATGTGTGGCCCCCTTCTGCTGCTCAGTGCCACTGTCTGCCCAGGCCAGCCAGGAGGAGATGAAAAGACACAGAACGGGAAGCCAGTGTGGCTCTGTTTGTTTTGAGAATTTAGCCCATCTCCCCTCATGAGAGGCGCTATCTGAGACCCCTGCTAATTAAAGTTACCCAAGAAGGGAAGAGAAAGAGATGTGTTTGGATATGAACTCAACTCAAGAGCACACCGAAAGTCAAAAGTGAGGTGGAAAAATATACATAATGTATGATGTGACAGCAAGTAGCCTTGTTAGTTGAGTAGGAATGTTTGTTTAAAAGATTAGCTATGGCTTCTTTATTAGCAACCATCCGAGGAGGTCCCCCTTTAACGTCTCATTACTGATGCTGTGCACACTAGGGCCACCTCAATTACCTTAACCTCAAATATTGTCAATTAAAACAGGAGGTTGTTTGTTTCTTCTTTTATGTCGTCCTTTCGTAGTTATTAGTCCCCTCGTGAGATAAGCTCCGTGCGCGCCGAAGGGACGCGCAAGACCCGCTTTCCCAACTTAAACGTGCCTCGCACCCTGCTTGTTTGACGTTTTTAGATTTTGACTTTGTACCTGGGGACCGCGGTGACATTTCACGGGTGTGTGTTTTGTGGCAGAGCTGATATTAAGCAAATCTGCTGCCGCTTATATTTGCTCTTAGGGATTTTAAAGTGTAAGCAAGCACAACCGGGAAAAGGTTTCCGACCACCTGAGGGGGGAAACGTTCGATATTTGCTAAATAGATAGAGCCTCCGAAGGCACTCCCAGTATGAGGTTTAAACACACACATTCCTCCCCCATAAGCAAACGTTCATATTCAATAAATGTTTTTCTTCAGGTTTAGCCAAAGTAACACTACGCGCCTTCATTCAAACATTAGCTGACCTTCCGTTAAAAACCATTATCTTATGTCACCTCCGCTACTCTATACTGCAATAAAACAGGGTGTCTTCGTGCTGTGGATGTGTAGATCATCAGATAAAATGACAAATCCATTGGAAATCTCCAAGCTGCATATGGTGTAAGATTTAAGCCAGTGAGCTACAGAACCTAAGGCCAGGCTTAGCTGAAGGTAACAGACAGCATATATTCTAAATGTCTCTGTTGTGTGGGAGGCAGACAGAGAGCGGCGTTGCTAATTTCTGTTTTATTTATCCCTCCACACCCATGCCTTTTTGTGTAACACGTCTGAGTACGATGCAACAAACTATGTAAAATTTTGTTAGGCAAGACCCTGTCATTGCAGTCAAAACACATAGAGAATCAAGGGTGCTGAGGGTGCCCTTCCTCCCATTCACAAGGCTGACGTTGTTTCTTAGCACTGCAATTGCGTAATTGCTCCTCAGACGCACATGCTAACCGTCCATTTTGGTGGTGGATGTGGGTGTTTTTGTGTCCCTTCACAGCTATTACACAACATGACCTCAAATCTTGTACGTGACTATTAGCAAACTGTCATAACAAACAAACCATAGCTTTGTCTCAAACCTTTTTTCAGATCAGAAAGTTTCATTGCAGTTTTTTTTAGAAGGCTGACAGCTGTTTTCACAATAGGTTGACTTTTCAAGCTCATTTCTTATTGGTTGTTCAAGCAATTTATTTAAAAAAGGTGATTAACTTATTTATTGAGTCTTTGTGCTAAGTCTGTTTAGCCATTAGTCATTACTGTGTTTCTGAATAGTGCAATAGTTTATCATAATACGTTAAATGTTAATTTATATAACTTTAAATTAATGCGATTGTTTACACTATAGGTCGACTTTTCAAATGCTTGATAATGTTTTTGTAAAAAAAGATCTACATTTGTTATTATCAATCTTATTATTATCAAAAGTTGTGCTGCTTATTTTACTATATTTTTTTTGTGGAAACAGTGATACATTTTTAACTTAATGTATACCAGTGAACATTTGCTAAAATAATCATTTTAAAGAACATTTTTAAAATCTGAAGAAACTTTTCTGCATTTGAAAAGTTCTATGGCTGTACAAAGCTCTTCATAGAATTATCGATGCCAATAAAGAGTGTAATAGTATTATTTATTTAAAAAACTAAAATCGTATTGACCCCAAAACCTTTGTACGGAATTGTATGTAATTACAATCAACCAAGGTTATTGAATGCTAAAGCATTAATGTTGACTTAAGTGCATGATACGGCACCTAATGCATTAATAAATTTTAACACATTTAAGCTCATTGTAAAAAAGTTACTATTATAATGCCTAAATAGCTTTCTCACCACGCTTTTGTATTAGGATGAAGGGATCATTTTACTTAATAAAGTAGATATGCACTCAGTCATTTCTCCAGTCAAATAATTATATTTTGCTTCCTTCAAAATTCCCAGCAGGCTATGCTAATCCAATGTCAAGCAACTTCAGACGGAGAGATCCCCAGCAGTGCAGGTGTTCAACTTCAGTATTGCTGACCTCTCCTAACCCTTCTAGGCACGGTTGATAAGGGGTTTCCCTTGCTAGAGCAGCCAGGACTGTGTCACTGGATCCGAGTTTGCTGTGTTGAGCTTTAGGCTGGGGATGTCTGAGGCATTGGCTGGCATTAACACTAATGGCCCGGATTTACTGCTAAAACAGGGCCTCTACTAGGGTGGTCTTTCCCTGACTTAGGGACGCATTCTTCCATGGCAGTTTGGGCTTTGTGTTCATCTGAACTAGGCCACTGTCTTTTTCTCTGAACTCTCTCTCTCTCTGCGTGTGTGCTGTCTGTCTTTATGTCTCAGGTACTTGTTTTAACGTTAACGTTGCCACCGAAGCTTGAGCGTACCATCAATTAAGACAATCCAGAGGCTGTGTTTGTTCATGTTCTCCGCCAAACCCTTTGAGCTCTGATTATAGCACACGAAAGGAGACTCTCAAAGCAAAGAAATGCCAAAGAATACAGACAACCAAAACTGAATTTTATGCCTCAGGAACATCAGAAACAACTTCAAACGGACATTCAAATATATATAATGAGTCTTGACTCAGTTGTTCATACTTGCACAGGACACAGTGACGTTTTATTTGTTTAATTTCCACATGAGAGAAATACCAACTGACAAAGTCTTCAAATCTTGATTTACCTGTGCACATAAATCACTACAATTACTAAGTAAACTGACATAAATACATTAACATTTTAAAGGATTGCGAATGCATTTTTCTACATTCAGATGAAATGAATCATGGGATTTGCCTTTCGGTTTGCGCAATGCCATTCACAGCGATGCTCTGTAGATTATGGCCCAGATCCTACACGGTCTGACCAGTTTGTCATATACTTTTCAGCATCTAGTCCACCTGGGTCAATGTGTCTAAATAGAAGAATCCTGACACAATTTACAATCTCTTGTACAGGAAGCTTCTTCATCCTCGAAGCTATTGGTTGAAATCATAGAGATGATATATTAAAGCATGCACAATTTATAAACTGCTTTGTATGATGGAAGATATGCATTGTGGCCAAAGTTGTTTGGATCCAGGATTTACTGCACCACCACCTAGCGTTACACATTCAAACACACAGGCGCACCCCCACACATCCAGACACCCTCACACACATTAAATATAATAATTAAGAGAGAATCTTTTGATCCCCATCTAAATATTGAGGAAGGCAACTCAGCCCCTTTGACATTTTTTTTTCTCTTCAGGGCTATATTTGCTCAGCAATATTTACCTATGCTGGCATTTCCGTTGTTTGTCAATTTTCCTTATGAGGCTGTCATGTCTGTCGGAATGATGCACGGCGCTGACTACGCATTTGGCAGGGTAAATGCCTGATATTTGCCTGGACCAAGCTCATGTGAGAGGAATGTGTCTCATATCTGTCGTGGTAAGCACACAGGACAAATCGTTATTCTTCATTAGAATCTGATACTCCATAGCTGACTCTGCCTTCTATTTGTACGTCAGTCACGTTGATGAAAAGCACAAAGGGCAGCCTAATCAAAGGTCACACTATTATAGACACGTGACTTTGGCATATGAAATATAAACGTTTATTACATAAAATAAAAAGTAAATTTGCTCTGATAAAATAATCGCTTCGGACGATTAATAAGTCAAACTGAGAGCGCATTCGAAACGCTGCCTCACGAAACTGATTTGGGTTAAGTACATTTTTCTGTCAAGTTCTTACTATTTTGTCTTGTTTTTTAACTTGTAAAGGGTGTTTACAAATTTTATAGATATATTATTTGTAGTCTACGACAGACCTGGTTTGATAAAACGTAGCCTATGAATAGCATAAAGCAAAGGATGTGAGGGATAACGTGCAATCTTTATAATGGCGAGCACTGAATAAGGTTCTAAATCATGTTATTTTAAAACCGCCCTCTCGAAGAGCTGAACAATGTTGCTGAACAATGTTAAGCAATAGAGAAATACAGTAACGGAGCATTGGACACAGCGTGCTTCTCCCTCGAATCCTTGCTTTCACTCCTGTACAATAAACAAATAATAATAATAAAAATAAATAAATCCTTACCAATGTTTTGTTACCGTATTGTTACAATATGACAATATCTACATTATTGTGTAGATTGCGCAACATTTGATTCAACACACTTTTTTGCATTAGCCAGCAGATGTCCTCATCACGCAGAGAAAATTTTTGGAACACAATTGGTTCAACTGGTTCAATTTCGACTGATTCGTTTGAACAAACTGATTCAAAAGGGCCATTTATTGCAGAATATGTCCTCACTTGTTCTAATTCCAATTTACCAACAAACTAAAGTCTTTACTGCTAAAATAATTGTAACAATAAAAAATTTCACAACGCTACCCTTTACTAGTAACATAAATGTGTAGGTTTAAATTCTTTAATCTCCACATCTGCCAACTATTTGAAAAGAAACTGCCTGAATGGCCCAATTAACTAATTATAAATCTTTGTGTATTTATTTTACTTAACAAGATCATGCATTTTTTTCTTATTCATTCAAACCTCTCTCAAAGTGCATATTACCTAGCAGGCCTTTGTAAATTTGTCCTGCATTCATACATGAGCTCAGTGAACAGTGCACCTGTTGCCACTTGTCTTTTACCTTTTGATGTCTCCATTTTTCAGCAATCTTTCTCAGTTTCAATGGAAAGAGCAACAAAAACTTTGAATCTCTGATTGACTGCACAATATGGCAGGGGTGGGGTAACCGTGAGGGAGACTTCGCCTTATTTTCCATTTCACGTAAAGATGGAAAAGGGGGAGGGGGATCTGCCAAGACTATTCATTTGATCTGAATGGAACTACAATAAAGCAAATTCCTGGACAGCCATCCCAGTTCATCATGGAGAGGCATTCCCCAGCCAGCCTTTTGTCTCTGGCTCTGACAGGCCACAACTGCTATTCTAACCCTCAAGAGCATGCTGTATTAAATCAATATATAATATTACCAAGGTCAACATGCAACCCGTGATCAGCTGCATGTAACCTCTAGTGGCACACACCCATCCATCTCCCTATGACAAAATTCTTTCTATTTTTCTAAAAATTTCTCATGTCCCACTAAAAGACAATGAAGGCTCAGATGATAATGTTATTATAGATGGAAACTGGTGGATAGTAGTTTCAAAGGCCAATAATGATATATAGTAGTTGAGAGACTGGAGTTCTCATGGTTTGCTCTGTAATGATGTGAAACATAAACACAAGAGCACTTAGTGGGTACTGAGCCTCAGTGATATGAAATAATAAAAGGTTAGAGTGAAGAAACTCATGAGTCTCAGTGCAGACAGCATACAATAGACAAAGGACTTGAATCATGTTTGTAGTATAAGCTTGCCACCTACTGGTGAAAAAGAAAAGATACAACCAAATCAATAGCATCAGAATAAGCTTTATTGTACGAAACGGGTACATTGTGCCTCAGTACATATTAAAGAAGCATATCAGAAATAAACTTCTACGTGCAGTATAAAACCCATACTCAATATGAAATATCTCTGTGACATGACATTTATTAATATTTACTGTACAATTATGTTGAATAGGATTTGGGACCAGTGAGATCCGATCTGAGACCTATACAGCTTTATTGCATTGCATTGTGACAACAACAACAACAATTCTTCTCTGATGGAGGTAATGTAAGAAATACTTCCCTGTCTTACATTTTGAGCACTGTACGAATACTGAAAAAGAGAAAGAACGAGGTTAAGTATGAGTGTTTGTATAGATACTGAAGTAATCAGACACCATAACAATGATTTTCTCTTCTTGACTAATGCGTGTGGTATATGACCGCTTAGCACAATACAAGATCATTAGTAGATTCACTGAACTTACCTCTTCCCAGTGATCATAAGATCAAAGGCCTGGTTAACCTGATCTAGAGTCAGTCTGTGTGTCACAAAATTATCCAGCAGAAGCTTCCCGCTCATATACTCTTGCACCAACTTGGGTACTGCCTCAGCACTCTTCCAACCTGACAGGAAGATCAGAGAACTTGCATTAAATTACTGGTGTTTTCCACTAATAAACAGTGTAATTAGAAAGGACCATAAAATGATAAGACAAAATTCTCCATATCACATCAACCTGGTGCTGCAACATATAGGCTATACAGAAGCTCATCATAAGATATATTTGAATTTATCAAGCACACTTTACCACCAAAATATGAGCCCTTAAGAGTCTTTCCTAGAAGAATATCTTCAGAAACCAGTGTAAGTTCTCCCATCCTGGTCCAGCCCACCATCACACAGACTCCCCCTGCAGGAGTACATGCTTCCACAGCAGCTCTCTGATTGTAAGATATGACATTTTATCAGTTGGTTCATCTGCATGTAAATCCAGATCAGTAATGCTCTTGTGTGACTATATGAAATTTGAAAGATACCTCTTTCAACCTGAAAGTATTGTTAGATACAAATTCAAGACGTTTAACTTACCATTACTCCCACATTCCCCACACACTCAAGAGAGAAGTCAACTCCACCATTAGTCAGCTCCTTCAGCACCTCCTGAATGGGTTTACTGTGATCTTTAGGGTTCAAAAACTCAGTTGCTCCAAAAGTCTTGGAGATCTCAGACTTGTCTGGATTGATGTCTACAGCTATGATCCTGGAAGCACCGGCAGCCTTGCATCCCATGACAGCTGCCAGTCCGACAGCTCCCAAACCAAACACTGCACATGTAGAGCCAGATTCTACCTGGGGAGGACAATAAATATAAACACATGCTACAAGCTTGTGAGATGTTATTTCTATTTCATAAAAGTGGACATCACACACTTTGCCTGTGTTCACTGCTGCTCCATATCCTGTAGACACTCCACAGCCCAGCAGACAGACTTTGTCCAGTGGAGCGTCTGGGTGAATCTTGGTGACATTGTCCTCTGGGACGACAGTATATTCAGAGAAGGTGCTGATACCAATAAACTGGTAAATCTGCTGATTCTTGCAGGTGATCCTGCTGGTGCCATCTGCAAGAAGACACTGCTGATTTGTCTTCCTAGGAAATGAAGATAGTCTATAATGAATCATCTACCTCATAAATATAATCTGAAGAACAAAAAAGCACACAAACTCAGTAACATTATCTTACCAGTTTTTGGTGCAGAGATTAGTCTTTGGACTCAGACAATGTGCACATTGTCTACACTGTGGCACAACTAGAGGAATAACTTTATCTCCTGTAGATAAATGGTGGAATGGTAGTGCAGTGTTTTGACTTGGATCAAAGTTGAAAGAAAAAAGTTTAATCAGTATTTATCTTACTATTTCTTTGTATTTGCTTGTCATACTGTAAATGTTTTTGTTACACTTTTGTATTTCCAAAGTGAATATTTCAGGACAAGTTAATGAAATATGTATAGAAATCCATGTTTAAAGTTAATCTGCATTGTTAATCCTTTTGATCTTTTATTTTAAAAATCCACAAAAATCTAATCTGTCACTGAATGATAAGAATTTAAAATGGGGACATATACCATTATGAATTAAATGTTTTTCTTAAATACACATTGGACAAAATTATTGGAACCCCCTAGAATTTCTTACGAGTAATATATCTCTGAAGTATATTCCCATTCATATTCAATTATACACAATTTTGAGCACTCCAGGGTGATTATGAACATGAACTTATCTAAGAGGATGTGTGTCTATATCATTCTAATGCATGGTAAGGAAGGTTTGAGTGGCCAAAGACTCTCCAATGACCCCAGCTGGAGAATTGCAGAAAATAGTTGAGTCTCGGGGTCAAAAAACCTTAAAAACAACTGTCAAAAAGCACATACATCACCACATGTTGTTTGGGAGGGTTTCAGGAAAAAGTCTCCTAACTCATCCAAAAACAAACTCCAGCGTTTTCAGTTATTAGACAAAACTGGAACTTTAAATGGGACTGCCTTCTATGGTCAGATGAAACTAAAAAATGAGCTTTTTAGCAGCAAACAGCCAAGATGAGTTTGATGAACACAGGGATAAAAAGTACCCCATGTGTACAATGAAATACAGTGCTGTACTTTTGATGTTGTGGGCCTATATTTCTGCTGGAGGTCCTGGATATCTTGTTTAAACACATAGCATCATGGATTCTATCAAATACAAGCATATATTAGTAAGCAAAATTTAGTAAGTGACTGACTGTTAGAGAACTAATAATGAGCCATGTTTGGATCTTCCAAACATACAACAATCTAAACAAAAACCTCAAAAACAACACAAAAATGGGACACTGAGCACAAAACCAAGCTTCTGTTATGACCATTCAAGTCCTCTGACCAGAACCCTATAGGAAATGAGTGAGGTGAACTGAAGAGAAAAACAATCAACATTCTGAATGAAGTAATGATCTTCGATCTCTTGTTAGGTGTTCTCTAACCTCTTGAGGCATTATAGGAGAAAATTCAGAGCTGTTAACCTGGCCAACGGAGGTTTCAAAAAGTACTGAATAAAAGGGTGCCGTTATTGTGGTTATTCATAATGGATTTTCCCCCATTTTAAATTCTTATTATCCAATAAAAAGGTATAGATTTTCCTAAATAAAAAAATCAAAAGGATTTACAATGCAGATTATCATATTTACTAAGGGTGCCAATATTTTTGGCCAATCATGGATTTATGTTTACCTTTGGATAGCTCTGTGACTCCTGGACCAACACTTTCCACCACTCCTGCCCCCTCGTGTCCCAAGATTACAGGAAAGGGCTGAGGATTCATAGTTTTACCGACCTCATGCAGGAAAGTCCAGTCTGTGTGGCATACTCCAGATGCTACTATCTGACATTTGTCAATCGATAAGTCATTAGTCTAATGACAATGTCTTTATATGAGTGTTGTATGTAAACAGATTATATGTAGACACGGCCAGTGAATTGTATGGACCTACTGTACCTTAATTCGTACTTCATGTGCTTTGGGAGGGGCAACCTCCACCTCCTCAATGGAGAATGGTTTTCCTGGTTCCCAGGCCACTGCTGCCTTGCACTTGATCACCTTAGAGAATAAAAAAAACACAAAAATGTAATGCGTTTTATATAGTTCTTAAAAACAGATTTGAGCTATCTTTTTATTCCCTTTACCTATTTATGTCCTTACCTTACCCTCAGTTTCCATGCTAACCACACACTGTTAATTCAATGAATCGTTTCCAATGTTGTCTATAAGCAGCCTCCTAAAAGAACATGAATAACAACAAAAACTGGAACTTCATTTATTTATTTATTTAAAATGTTACATAATTTGTGGCTAATCATAAAAATATGTGAATTCTCGCAATATTTTAAATATTTCTGATGGCATAATTTAAGTAACATCCCCCATTTGCTTAATATGTAAGTTATTAGATGAAAGGAGACATTTAAAGCTATTCTGATGGATTACCATTGTGAATAAATCATTATGAACGACATTGCATAGATCGTGTCATATGCATTACGCTTGTGTGGTATAGCAACAAGGAAGTACACAAGTTCTTTCATTCAAGTATATATTACAAGCATGCAACACTTTTTATAGTAGAATACAAATGTTTTCATTAAAATTGTTTCGTAAACGGTACACATTTCTTAAACAATAAAAACACTTAAAAATAGTTAAAGCATAAATCATTACCTAATATTACACTTAAGAAGATTGTGATATCTCTCAAAGCTAAATTCAAGTTTTGGCTAGTTTACCTTATGCACGCACATATTTACAGTTAGTAAAAATTTGTATGTTCTTAATAACTTACAAGCAGAGCTGTTTCAGGGTTCCGAGAGGACCTGCTGGTACTAGTGAACTTTGTACTCATACACAGCTGCTATATGATTATTCAAAACGTGTTAATGGCTGCTTGACCAATACGGCAGCTGAACAAAGTCCAGCTTGCATGTAATTGGACGCCCTGCAAATAACTATTGATCAACCTTTCTCTTCCCAGAGGCGGCAAAACAAGTCTGATCATGATCTGAATGTATTGAAGCCCCATGGACCTTTGGAACGCTTAAATGAAGGTAATTCTATGACTGTAAGCCTAAAAGAAATAAAAGTTAGGCCGGTGACATCTCACAACATTTGGTCTCAATGCACACAAAAGGGAGATTCTCTTCCTGTACAGTATACACTGAGAGAAAAGAAACAGAGCAAATAAAGATGTCCTACAGTGCAGGCTTGCTATCTGCTGCTAATAGAACAGAGATACAACCAAATCAAATTCAACAAATTTGGCTTTATTGTGTGGAACAGTTTCATGGACATAGTCTTTGTATTCTCCTCGAGACAAGAGACCAAAATATCAAGCAAGCAATGCTTTAGTCAGTGAATGTTCTTTCCTTTATTTCACTGTTCCTATGTGCTTCTTCAGCCAATCAGTGAGAAGGGATTTGCAGACATTTATCTTATGACATTGATTGTGAGTCTTTAGAAAGGTGAGAGGAACCCACCAAAATACTTGAGTTGTTTGAAGGATATTTAGAATCATCTCTATTTCACATCTCAATCACTGTCCGGATACTAAGGAAGAGAGAAACAGATAGGCAAATTACATACATTTTTTGCAAATTATTCATGCCTAGACTTGCCAAAAGAGAGAGAGAGAGAGAGAGAGAGAGAGATTTTTATAAATGTATTCAATGGTCTTCTGATCTTCTGGTGTTTTTCATCAAAAATACAATCCATAATTGTGTTTATTAAAAGATGCAAAAAACGTACCTTTTTCCAGTGATCATGTGATCAAAGGCCTGGTTAACCTGATCTAGAGTCAGTCTGTGTGTCACAAATTCATCCAGCAGAAATTTCCCGCTCATGTAGTCTTGAACAAGTCTGGGCACGGCCTCAACACTCTTCCAACCTGACAATCAGGAAATCAACAGGTAACTTACTGAAAAATTACTCATTTTGTGCATTTGTCATCATAACAGCTCACACTACACTAAATACAGGGGAAGCACTTACCTCCAAAATAAGTGCCTTTCAGAGTTCTTCCTAGTAGAATATCCAGGGGGGCCAGAGAAAGCTCCTCCACCTCAATCCAACCCACAATCACACAGATTCCCCCTGCAGGACTGCAGACTTCCACAGCAGCCCTCTGATCAGAGGAAACTATGTTAGTTCATCTTTGATCACTCATAAATGTAATAATAATAATAATAATAATAATAATAATAATAATAATACACAGTGGTTATATAAAATTACCATTACTCCCACATTCCCCACACACTCAAGAGAGAAGTCAACTCCACCATTAGTCAGCTCCTTCAGCACCTCCTGAATGGGTTTACTGTGATCTTTAGGGTTCACAAACTCAGTTGCTCCAAAAGTCTTGGCGATCTCAGACTTGTCTGGATTGATGTCTACAGCTATGATCCTGGAAGCACCGGCAGCCTTGCATCCCATGACAGCTGCCAGTCCGACAGCTCCCAAACCAAACACTGCACATGTAGAGCCAGATTCTACCTGGGGAGGACAATAAATATAAACACATGCTACAAGCTTGTGAGATGTTATTTCTATTTCATAAAAGTGGACATCACACACTTTGCCTGTGTTCACTGCTGCTCCATATCCTGTAGACACTCCACAGCCCAGCAGACAGACTTTGTCCAGTGGAGCGTCTGGGTGAATCTTGGTGACATTGTCCTCTGGGACGACAGTATATTCAGAGAAGGTGCTGATACCAATAAACTGGTAAATCTGCTGATTCTTGCAGGTGATCCTGCTGGTGCCATCTGCAAGAACACCCTGTTGAGTTTTGTCCCTGGGAGGCAAAGAAAATTACAGTTAATCTCTATTCAAAAGCAGATGAAAAACACATAGGATTTATTATAAATAAATATTAATGTTATAATTATTCTTACCAGTTTTTGGTGCAGAGGTTTGTCTTTGGACTCAGGCAGCGTTCACAGTGTCCACACTGTGGCAGGAAGAGAGGGATGACTTTATCTCCTGCAGATATATAAAAATAAAGTTTTCTGAAATACTGTATGTCATATGCTTTCTACATTAATTTATCTAGGATGAATCAGAACTTACATTTATAAACATTTAATATCTTGTTAGAAGTATGATCATGATGGATTTTTTGGTTTACCTTTAGATACCTTTGTGACTCCTGGACCAACACTCTCCACAATCCCAGCCCCTTCATGTCCCAGGATCAAAGGAAAAGGCCGTGGCTTCATTTTAGCAACATCATAAAGGTAAGCCCAATCTGAGTGGCATACTCCAGATGCTACGATCTAAAAAGAGTTGATTAAAAGACACTTCTTAGTTAAATAAAATAATACTCGGTCCTTTGAAAGCACAATAAATAATA
Organism: Puntigrus tetrazona; assembly: GCF_018831695.1. Lineage (NCBI taxonomy): Eukaryota > Metazoa > Chordata > Actinopteri > Cypriniformes > Cyprinidae > Puntigrus > Puntigrus tetrazona. The sequence goes on along the minus strand of NC_056712.1, from coordinate 22,345,529 downwards.
ATAATACATTAAAAGCATATAGTTCATAGCAAAAAACTTGGTTATTCTATCTGACCTACTTCTGGCATTTTAAGTTTAGGTTTACATTCGGCCTAACACAATATAAGGATCTACCTTAATTCGTACTTCATGTCCTTTGGGAGGGGAAACCTCCACCTCCTCAATGGAGAGTGCTTTTCCCGGTTCCCAGGCCACTGCTGCCTTGCACTTGATTACCTTAGGAATCAAATTAAATATATGCACTACCATTCAAACCTTTAAAAAAACCTACAAACACTTTTACAACATTACAAATTATTTAAAAAAAAAATGGTATTATAATTAAATTTGCATTTAAAAAAAAATTATTTTTAGTTATCAAAGACTCCTAAAATGTATGAAGTTTCCCCCAATATATTTTACTACCATTCATTGTTAGTTTATGTTAGCTCAGGTCGATTTTTCATAATGCATTAGTAAATGTTGGAATTGATGTTAAGACGAATATATACTTTAGAAGCACTTTTTAGTTCGTGTTAACAAAAGTAGTGAACTAATATTAACAAATGGAACCTCAATCTAAGGAGTTACATCTTAAAAGAATACTTTTTAACATGCACTAAACCAGTGAAACAATAAACTGATGATTATACAAAAAAAGCTTATTCAAAGCATTAAAAGGATTTTTAAAGATAATGCTGCTGTTTAAAATTTTAATATTATTTCACAATACCACTGTTTTCCTGCTTTTTGGATCAAATAAATTCAGCATGGCTGAGCATTAGAGACTGCTTTCATTTGCTACAACAATACATTCATTTCCTGTCGTTTCCTTACCTTGCCCTCAGTTTCCATGGCAACGACACACTTTACGCAACAGTCAATCTTTTTACACAGGTCTTTCGTCTGCTATCGACAACGTTGCAGAGAATAAACATTTATGGCTATTAAGAGGCTGACACAAAAGCAGAAGTAGTCTGATGATAAGACAAAAAAAGATTATTCATGTCAAGAATTTTTACTGCCTACTACTTCTAGTTCTAATCTAGTGTGCTATTGATCTTAAATGTTTAACATTACTTTACAGTTCAACATTTTAAAATTCAAAATGACATTCAATACAGGAAAAACATGGTATTGTTACTCTTAACTCACATAGTGTTTAGTGTTTATCAGGGTTAGGTTAGAGAGTAGTGTTGTTTGTACGAATTTGAGATGCTGGCCAAAACTCATTTGATTGGCTAACCGTCCTCCTTCTGCGCAAGGCTCGCGGAATCAAAACAAGCTGTATCGCGATCTCCATCTAGTGGAGCTGTTTGGAAACTGCGTTCAATTCTAAACAAAACCTCACCCCAAAATATCATCTATACTTTTTTATGCCCTCAGTTACAAACCCGTATGACTTTCTTCTCTGTAACAAAAAAGGAGAATTAGCTTAAGTCACCATTCATTATTATGTGAGGAAAAAACTAAAACAATAAATGGTTACTGAGGCTTCTTTAAAGAGAAATAAGCACCTCCCCACAACGCACTGATTGGTTAGTATGGAGTGATAGCGGGGCCAATTAATGACACCTGGTTTACAACAAACCACTTCACTGCATTGCCACAATAACAAATGTAGTGCTTGTCCCTAGAGCGAGGGACCGAATAGGACACTGATGGCTTTGCTAGCTGTTATTGTGCTCTTTGTTGTAAGATGCAGTAGCACATTGTCAGCTGAAGGTATATTAAATGTTAAATATTAAGAACAAAGTTAAATACTTTGATCTACTGTTGACTGTGTCACTTCTGGGTGTGTGGTTTTGGCAATTTCAGTGCTTAAAAAAACCAACAGACGCTGTTATTATGCTTTTTTTTTTTTTGCATAAAGAGCATACATGCAATAAGCATGTGCTCAACCTTCAGTTTTGTTTTATACCTAGAGCCCTTGTCCTCTAATGAAGCCAGCAGTACAGACACCACCTATGGCTTTGTGGCCTGTGTGCTTGCAGTGCTGTTGTATGGAAGTTACTTTGTTCCTGTCAAAACGGTTGATATCGGCGATGGTAAGTGTAACTTTAATGCGTCAAGGAAACATTTAAAACAGCTTTGTGCTAAAATCCGTTGTCTTTGCAGGAATGTTTTTCCAGTGGATTTGCTGTTCAGCTATATGGTTTGTTGGACTGGTTACGGACACAATGTTTCGCCCTTCCAGAGCTCATCCCGCCGCTATGCTTGGAGGAGCACTTTGGGCCACTGGTAAATCATACGTGTGAGTGAATAAACCTGTGTTTAATATATAGCGCCGTTATTTGTAACAGATTTACCTCTCAGGAAATATAACCGCAGTCCCCGTTGTGAAGTTTATTGGCCTTGGACTTGGAATTTTGCTTTGGGGATCTAGTGGATTGCTAATTGGATGGACAAGCTCAAGGTAAGCCAGACTGATGTTTGACAGAGAGGGCTTAAACTAGGGATGAACTGAATTTCCTGATGTAAAACTTTGGAACATGGATTTCCATGCTGGCCCAGGCTATAACATCTGAGCAGTGCATCGGTGACACAAGCATGTAGAAAACACTTAAATCATTGCTAAATACATAATGTTAAATGTCAGATGACAGATTTAAAAAAAAAAAAAAAAAAAAAAAAAAAAGGATAATGATATTGCATTTTAATTATAAATTTAGCAATTTCTGTGATACAAATGTTTATTTGCATGCTTTTTTGAAATTTCCAGAAATATTTTCATGTTAAATTTTTTTTTTTTTTTTTTTTTTTTTTTTTGCTTTAGATTAAGGTTTAGTTTTTTTTTAATATTAGTTAACTACTTTTGTTAACACTGACTAGCACCAAAAAGTGCTTCTAAAGTATTTATTAAGCTTAACATCAATTCCACCATTCAATAATGCATTATAAAAAAAATCGACCTGAGCTAACATAAACTAACAATGAACAATAGCATTTTTATTAACATAACTGCTCATTGTTGGTTAATATAATGAAAAGTACCATCCATGTTTTTAATTAAAGGCAGAGGGGAATTTACCTCTTAATTCATTCCTTTCAAGATTTGGCTGGTTTGGTCTGCGTCCAGAGGAAGTATCCAAACCGATACACAATTATTGTGGAGCTGGCCTTTGTCTCCTAAGGTAATGAAAGAGCAGGCAACATGATATCCTTAAGCAGTAGTTGTGTGCATCGTATTTGAAGGCAGGCAATTAAGAGGATATTTCTTTGTTTAATGAAGACTTAATAAATTTGTGTCCTCAAAAGCCACGGCCATAGAAAGGAAACGCTGTAGGCACACTGATTTAATACGGCCGGACAATATTTCCATCCCAAAGATATTTCCAGTTCACTTAGGAGTTACACCTCACAAAAATCCATTAGAGATCAAAGAGCTGCTGTCTTTACTTGCCTAAAAGTTTCTCTGCAATTGAAAATGTAATATACTGTGTAAGGCAGGATAAATCTCCTCCTAAGACCCGAAGTCACATTGTATTGGATCCACAGTTTCATCTGATTTTATGGGATATGAAATAAAAACGTCCTTACCTTTTTTATTTATTGTGAGAGAGAACCCTGTGGTGCAGTTTATGTAACACAATCATGTCTTTGTTTCAGTGCCATCATATTCTTCTTTGTGAAAAGCGATGTTCAGAAACGCACGTCTACCGAATCCATGCCTTTGTTGATTGATGATAGGGTGGGTTTGTTAGGGTTTTTCCTTGCTTAAGAGCTATTACGATTGTTTATGCAGAATATCGCTTTGTGTATTATGTCTTGAATACCCAAATCTTTGCTGAGATTTTGTGCACATGTGCATTCACACGTCTGACTTCAGAGGTTGAATCCAGACAGCACAAGCCCCGGTGATTCATGGGTGGACACAATTTCACCAAAAAGCAAGAGAGTGTTGTAAGTATTTGTAGGCCCTCCAAGTTCCGTTCTTGTTGCAGTTTTCCTCATTTCTAGTCCATCAACACTGTACTGGAAAGTCTGTTTTGATGGTTTCTGTGCTAAGATATTCTTGCACTTGTTTTATTTCAATGCACTTTTTTTTGTTTAAGTTTTAAATTGACATCTATGGTATTTTCAGCCTTAGATTCTAGTATTGCAAGACATCTGAATGGATTTTCTTCTCTTTATAGGGGCTGCATCTTGGCCGTATTTTCAGGTGTGCTGTATGGTTCTGCGTTTGTGCCTGTTTTCTATATTAAAGTCCATGCCACAACCAATTCAAGTGTGTTCACTGGATCCAGTCAGAATGGTATGTGGGTTAGTTAAATTAAAAGTGACGTGCAATTGTACTACACCTTAAAAAAACACTTAATGGCCTGTTTTTTTTTTTTTTCCTGTCATTACAGAAATTGACTACTGCTTTGCCCATTACAGTGGAATTTTCCTCACAAGCACGGTGTATTTTCTTGCTTACTGCGCAGTCATGAAGAACAGGCCTCGGATTTATCCTAGAGCCATCTTACCTGGTAATTAACATGCTTTCCTTCGCGTCGTCTTTACTTTAACTGCTGTGTAATGAGGTTCTATTAATTTAAGCGTGCATCGCACTGAACACAATACATTTGCAATGGAATCTCTTCAGGAATGTTTTGTATCTGAATGTTGAGCTGCTGTGTAAGTAAGATCTTCCGCGCAGGTTTTTTGAGTGGCCTGATGTGGGGATTAGCCACATATGCCTGGCTTATGGCAAATTACTACCTTAGTGCAGTGATCACATTCCCTATAATTAATGCTGTAAGTATCACTGGGAAAAAAAATCTTTTATGTCCACATTCACCTTGCATTACAAATCGTATTTAATGATAGTGTGTTCTAATTTGCTTTCAGGGTTACGGCTTAGTCGCTGCTCTGTGGGGAAGTGTGGTATTTAAAGAGGTCAAAGTAGGTAACATGAAGCTGTTTGCATTCATTCAGTGTTTCAGGGTGCATTTTCATATGACATGGCTCGATAAATGATTTTACGTAGCGATTTATCTTTAGAGAACAGTGTATCGAAGCAGTTACTTTTATTTTAATATTGATTCATTAGCCTACTTGTTATAGTAAAACGCTTAAGTAGAGTAGTCTTCTGTTTAGGCTGTCCTAACAAACTGATTTTATTTCCTCAGGGACTTGGGAACTTGCTGCTGTTTGCTTTGGCGTCTTGTGTTGTTCTGGCTGGCTCTCTGTTAACCGCCTATTCAAAGATGTGAGCCTCTGTTTTGTTACCACAAGGTGGCGATGTTGGATCAAGTTTTAAGCCAAGTTAGGCCTCTGCAGTTCCTTGCACGTTACTTGCTCTAGCATTTTTAATTGCTATCAAAATTAATTATAGGTGTTGTGTACATTCAAACATATAAATAAACCATTTCCCCTTGCTATGTAGGCTTAATAAATTTGTTTATATTTGTTGTATTTTCTAATCCGAGTGTGACCCAAGACCCATGAATTAATGACTTTTTATGTCTCCAATAAGACTGACAAAGTTAGATAAGCGCTTATAAAGATGTGTGTATATGATCTAGAGAACAGTCTACAGTTTAAAAAGATGCATTCCATGTAAATGACTACGAGGTCTGCACTGTTTCTGTGCCAGGTTCTCTTTACTGGAACCCATCATTATTATGCGTTATTGCCATTGTTATTGTCTCCAGTAAAATCAAGTACAGAACATGTCAAAGCAACATTGTTTACAGGCAGGTGCGCACAAGAAACTTTGTGTTGTATTGTAATTCATTTGAAGGTCTTCCTGAGGGATCTGGTTAATGAGTTTGCTTGTTTTGTAATTTATCAGCAGTTTTTGTAAAAATAAAGCTCAGAAAGGTCTTGTTGCTCAGAAGCGCCTTAAACCCGTTTCCAGCAAGAATGGAAGTCGATGAGCTCTCATCCTCACCATAAATACGTAAACCAGCCTTATTTGGTTTGCTGGTGGTCTTAGAGATTTTTAGATCGATATTTCTCAGCAGGGTCGGCAAAGGCATGTGCGCAGAAAAATACACGGAAAATGTGACTAGAATAGTTTTAATGACTTGCGCTCGCAAATGGGCGTAAGGACAAGGGGCATTCTTGTTAGTTTGGGACTGTTATCTCAGCTGATCCGGCATCGGGACAGTTGTCTCATTCATGCTGGAGCGGTTGCGCTGAGAGGACCGTCAGAAGCTCCTGTCTGCCATCAACATGTAAACGAACGCCGTTCTAACGTGGATGAAAGAAAACCGACTTAACCATGCGCAGACGCTCGTACCAATGGATACGCGTTCGACTCGTCCTGGAGATGTCTGGGACTCTTTGATGTACATGTCGGTTTCTTTTTTGAAAGCCTGCCACTGTGGGAAATATTCCGCCGTTCGGAAGTATTTGATTATAGCCGTGGTGTGCTTCGTTTATTTGTTTTTCACCGTTCACGTTAGTCGCAGGTCTGCCCGCCAGGACAAACGTTCTGATCCGTGGACTGGAAACGGCGTTTATTCCCAGAGCAGAAATGACCGGGACCCCTCCGACGGGGAGCTGAACGAATCGGTGAGCCCGACCAGGTCTAATGTGGTGTACATTACGCTCAAATCTAAGCGGCACAAACCAGCCATAATAAGGGGCACAGTGCGACCCAAACTCCGGAGAGAAAAAGTTAAAGCGAGACAGCAGGGTGGCAGGAAGGACGAGGGGCACAGCACCAGCGCCGTTAAAAAACCACTGGGATATTCTGAGCTCGATGGCAGTGACGCTGGGTTTTCAACTATAAGGATATACAGCGAAAGAGCTCCTCCGTGGTTCAGCAACGACGATATCGCTGCCATGCGCTTTTTAGCCGATAGTAAAATCACCCACATTGATGAAGTGGCACCGCGGGGCTTCTCTTCTTTAATTTTATTTAAAAGTGCGACAAATGGCACGGATGATGTTGAGGAGTGTCGTGAATGCTGCGGTGTTGTCAAGCGACCCTTGGACACGAGCGAGGTGTTCGCCTTTCATCTGGACAGGATCTTGGGACTGAACAGAACTTTGCCAGCTGTCAGCAGACGATTCCACTCTCTTGGAGGTAGTGTTCACTGCATGACTTTTTTTTTAATATAAAAAAAAAATTTACTAAAAAAGTTGATATTTCTGCTTCATAAATTGCATGTTTAATTTAATCTTACTTTGCCGTTTCCAGCAATATTTACTAAAAAATATTTACTAAAAAAATTTATATTTCTGCTTCAAACATTGCATGTTTAATTAAATTTTACTTAGCAGTTCCCAGCAATTTACTAACAATTTCTGATTGAATATTGTTTTTACCCCATTTTTGTGTTTTCCTCATTTTGCATTTATTTAAACCTAAAGCTTTTTATTCATTTCATATTTTATTTATATTTGTTATGCTGTATAGTAATTATTTATTTTTAATAGCAGACATTGCATTTTTTTTTTTAAATTTAGGATTTAGTTAAGAATATAGGCCTGGTTTCACAGGACTAGGCCTAAGATATCAATTAGTTAAATTAAGATCTTTAAAGCAACTTTTCCAAAAATGCCTTTAGAAGAAAACACTACAGGTGTGCATCTTGACAGAAAAATTATGCTGACGTATTTCAAGATATTTTCAGCTGAGACCGCTCAAACATGCATTTTAGTCTGGGACTATTTTAAGTCTTGTCTGTGAAACTGGGGGATAGTGTACCAAAAAAGTCTTTGAAACTTAGCCTACATCTCAAAGGCACAGTTTCACAGACGGGGCTTAAACTAAGCCATGATTAGGTCATAGTTCAGCTGACGTTTTAAGTAATTGTTAACATGTCTTAGAAAAAATATTACTGATGTGCATCTTGAGACAAAGCAAATGCACTGATATATTTTAAGATCAGTCAATGCAGTATTTCTTTCAGTTGAAAGAAACCACTGTGAAACCAAGGGAAAATGCAAAAACCTAGTGGTATTTACCCTTTTTTTTTTTTCTTTTTTTTTTTTAAATATTGAATCATATTTTGAATTAAAGTAATGCTAAAATTGAAGTCACTTCTGAGAAAAGTCTGAGGAAAGCTTTATTAGTTGGTCATTAAAGGCAAATAAAATGTGTGTGGATTTTATAGGCTGGGGTTCCTGTAATAGAACTGATGCTGACTTTAATGACTGTATACATATTAATCTTGTTTCAGATGGTCAGCCTTGTCCGGTGGTTTTGTGGGATCCATCTTTAAGCCCAGTAGTAGATCAACCTTCTGAAAGGTTGAACTGGGCTTCATATCAATCCTCTCTCAAACACAAGTGCTGGCATCGGGGTATCATACCTAAACCAGAGTGGAGCTGCACCAGCATCGGCCACCATGAATGGAGCAAGCTGGTAGTTTTTGATTTTCTCCTACAGGTACTCCACTTTTATCAGTGTCTATGTTGATAAGCAACGTTGTTCAGAAAAACAACTGCAACATTTTATTTAAACTTAAAACCTTAAGTTTCTTCTCAGATTTATGAACGTCTAGATAAAAACTGCTGTGGATTTAAGCCTCGTCCAGAGGACACCTGTGTTGAGCTTGGTGACCATGAAGAATGTAGAGACAAGGACAGCATAGAGCTGAGACACATAGTCCACCGCAAACATGACCCACACCACCTGGTTTTCTTCAACAACAAGGGCTACTTTGACCGAGACGAGGGGAATCTGAACTTCAGGCTACTAGAAGGAATTAAAGAGTGAGTGAGAGTTACAGTTCAAATATGACCAATGAGCTTTAATTTGTATCTCCATAATAACATTGTAAGTGTCAAAAATCACAGAGACTTCAAAAATTCAAAATTAAGTTTTAATATATTCATGATGGGAAATTTACAAAATATCTCAATTAAACATGATCTTTACTTAATATCCTAATGATTTTGGGCAACATCAAAAAAAAGAAAAATCAATAATACAATGTATTTTTGGCTATTGCAAATATACCTCAGTGACTTAAGACTGGTTTAATGGTCCAGGGTCACCGATTTTCTTTTAAAAACATACCTGCATTCAATTTCAATTAAAATGCTAACAATATTTAGTTGAATGAACTTATAAATAAACTTATTTCCTCAAATAAATCAAATCTTTGCAGCTTGCTTGATTAAATTACAAGTCACCACAGGTTATCAGGTTTACGTAGACATTATGGTTTTAAATAAAATATAATTTTGGCCATCTTCTATTCTTGTTCTTAGCGGACAATCTGAGGTGGTTTGTAATTGCTGCAACTAAGACTGCAACTGAATTCATTTTGGTGAGGCCACAAGTTTGGGCTTTCAGTAAGCCAACACCTCCACAACAGCACTGAAGACGTAAGCAAATGCATACGCCAACAATCTGACACGTGCTGTCTGAGCTAAGGGATTCTGCTGGCAATGCAGCTAATGTGATATCTCTGGGAATGCAAGCTCACTTGAGCAATAACATAAATCAGAAGAAATGATTGGCCATTGCTGTGTTTGAGTATCACTGCTTACACGTTATCTCCATTACAGCCGAGCATTACATAATACAGCAGTTAGCATTACAATTTAGTTTGAGGTGATTGTGTAAATGGTATTGCAATTGTTGCTTTTTAGTGTATATATTTTTTTTCCCTTTCAGGCTACCAGATCAGTCCGTGTCGGTGCTGAGGTCTCAGCGTCTCAGGGAAAAGCTCCTGCAATCGCTGTTTCTCGACCAGCAGTACTGGGACAGTCAAGGCGGCCGTCAAGGCATTGAAAAACTCATTGACGTAATTGAGAGAAGAGCCAAAGTCTTGCTCACGTACATTAATGCTCATGGGATTAAAGTAGTACCTATGAACTCCTGACAGATGGAGCTTCAGCTTTCCGTGTGTAAGATGAACCGCAAACCTTTTGGTTTCCAATGAACGTTGATGATTTCGACAGATTAGTATGCCATCGAAGTCCTGCTGAATTGAAGCTCTTTCAGTAAAAAATTGTATGCACTACAGAAATTAAGATGTAAGTGCTGCTCCTATTTATGAAGTGAGGGAATTATAGTTACAGGGCTAAAGTTTGCCCCTACTGACATTCCACAAGTTAAAGGCATTGTAAGTGATATGCTTTTTCGTTAACCTCTACCAGCCTTAGCTTCTGAATTCAACTGCTTCATCTGTCCAAAATCCCACCCACTAATGACATGTCAGCAAACCTGATGTAACCGATTTGAATGCTCAAACCGAGTCTTTCGGTTAGCTGCACATTAATGTCCCACATCTAGCCTGTTTAATGTTTACAGAGCTGTAAGGTTGTCACAGAGAGCAGCTCAGTTTCATAGGACACCTGTTTTAGTTACGTCAAAGATGTGTGCTATTCCATAAACAATATCAAAGCACTTTTAATTCCAGTTTTATAATCAATGCATGTTCTGCTCATTATGTAGCTTCAGTCAGTTATTAATACAATATGCTTTTCAAGAACATGCTATATTCTGCTGTTTTTCCAGCATCATAGTTAAATCTATTAATGTTGCACTTGTGTTGATCACTGTGAAGATGATATGAATTCTTCTTTTCTTCTTCTTTCATATGAATGGCAGTATTCATTGTGCTCTCAGAAGTGTTTATTTTTGTACTGTTATTTGCGTTTGTAAAAAAAAATAAAACAAATGTAAAGAATACAAGTTGCATATCAGTTCGTTACAAAATCATTTCAATATTTCTCGAATTGTTAGCACCACTGTTTGTCAATTTTGAGAAAATGATCTTTGAAATAGCTTAAAGTACCATGGTCTGTCTGAACAATCAATTCTGATTGGCTGGCAGGAACTGTTTGCCATTTGTCCTGCAACATGCAAATCATGCTAAGAAACATGGTAACAAAATATCAAATCATGCGAACAGCATGTTAACAATGTTTTAAATCCTGTTAACAGCATGCTAGAAACATAGCAACACGATAATTATGTTAAAACATGTTATATAACATGTTAAACATGTAATATCCCTGCTGACAAAAAAAGAGCTAAAACTGGTTGTTTAAACTAGTCAGCAGGCTGGTTTTAGAGGAGTTTTGATCACTTCCTTAGCTGGCTAGGCTGATCTTAGCTGGTCAGGCAGTTGGACCATGTTGGAACAACCAACTAAAACCAGACTGACAAGCCCAGCCAGGCTGGGAGACCAGCTCAGTTCCTTTTTCAACAGGGATGTTCACAAAATGCTAGCAACATGCTAATGATGCAAGAAACATGAATGCACCCTGCTATAGAAAAAACAGCATATGATGGTATATTTGAAGCTGTGATGCTGGCAAAGGACCAGCATATACCAGCTTAAACCAGCATTGCCGTTTCAAAACCTACAAAACCAGCATATGCTCTTTTCTTTTATAGGTCTTTTATTCATCACTTTAAATGTATTTGGTGCTAAATTTAGTGTGACCCCTGAACAATTATGATGTTTATTTTCATGCTAGAAATCGTTCAGTTTCAGTGCAGCTGAGTTCAGCCGTCTTCTTTCTTTGCTGTTGCCTTTCTCATTTGATTTTTAGTTTTTCAGCCAACCAGACAGTCAGTTCTCAGAGCCTAAAGTGACCCTTACCCACAGAAATAAGCTCACACAAGGGTTCTTTTATAAGTGTGAAAATACTTAATGTTTGGCAGAGCTACCCAGAATGCATTACTACTCTGCGCAGTAGACTTGCTGCGTCTTGCCACACACTTCGCCAGACAAAACCAGGTCATTTGGAATGTCAAATCACCTCTGCTCATCTAGATGATATCCAAACACTTGTGAAACACTTGAGTGCCGATGTTTGCAATCACTTTTAAAACAATCTCATTTTCCATCTCGCAGAATAGAATGTTTAATTGAAATAGTGGTGCAGAATTTTTTTGTTTTTACTGTAAGTCCACAGTGAAGTGCTGTTATCATATCAGAAACATAATACCATAATAGGAATGGAAAGAAACATATTTTGAGAGCTGATTTTACATATGACCTCATTTTATTTCAATGTTTGAAGGGCAAAGAAATTCCTTTTAGTTGACACTGCGATTCCAATCTAATCACTTCCTGTCCATTTCTTCAGTCAGCTGTGTAAAACATGCCAAGTTTTGCCACCCTGTGTATGTCATTTAGGGACTATTTCCACTTTTGATTCCCTTCATAACAAGGAAGCTTTTATACCATTTGCTCCGATCACTTCTTTTGCAGGATATTACCACCATTTTCAAATAAGCATTCTCCATTTCTCCCTCTCTAGCATTCTAACATAACATGTGACCCTAATCAAATTTATAAAAGACAGCTGATCGTTAATTTAGCAGACCTTTCCGTGTCATTTCTTTTATTCTTGTAGCTACACTTTTTTTTAAATTGCATTTCTTGTCACTCATACCAACTCACAGCTGTTTCCATACTGACATCACACATTTTTGTGTCCTTAAATCCTCCTCTCATTTGCCTGCACCAGCTGACCTGCTCCATTTCTCAAGCATGTGAAAGTATGGGAAGGAATTTTACACTGCTGCTCGCTGTCTACCTTTTTTTGTTCCTTCTTTTCATTGTTGCTATGACAACATCACCCCAGCAACATCCCACCTGGTCGGCAGACAGATGTACAGTAAGAGTTTGATGGGTAGAAAGCATCAGATAGAACACAAGCAGCGACGAGAGCTTATACCTCTGCACAAAAACAGGCGGCTCTAGACATAACATGGGCACATTAGCCCCCCTCAGTTTCCCATCTGGAATATGAGTCTTGCTCAACATTAACTTGCCCTACGTGTAGCCAGAAATGAAACGAATAAAACAGATGGGTGAAAAAAATGAGATTAAATCACATTTTAGGGCATGTTATAGCCTGAAAATGAACTTTGTGATTAGATAAAAGAGATTTTTAATTGTGCCACTGTAGATGTTTGCAGAGATGCATGTTGGTTATAGGTTTTTAGCTCGGAAAGATGCTATCTGCGTGTAAAAACAGCACAACATGCCTGAGGCAGATAGCCAGGTTTCCTTCAGTTGTTCCATTCAGTTTGTCAAAAATAATCTCTCTTTGGGGACTGTGTGCAGCTGTCAGATCTAACAGTAGGATGCAAGCCATTTAACTCTTCCCTGACCACAGAAACTTATGAAACTATGAAAGTTCATTTGGGTGGAAGTAAACACGTCAATTTGATTTAAAAGAACAGTAAAATATGGTCATAATTTGTTAATAAAGAGTTTTTGAAGACGCTTCATACAGCTCTTCTTCATGGTAAACATACGGCATGCCAAGCTCCCAGCAAAACAAAATATCATAAATCATAAATAATGATTTACCGAAATGGTTTTTCTTTGTCACAGCTATCAAATCGAATATGGTGCTCGGCTGTTAACACACATCCTGAGACCAAATATTATTCAAGTGACACCCCTGGCACCCGACATTCTTAAAATGAAGCAGTCTTTATCAGCATTTATGCCCCATGAAGAAGCTTTAAAGGAATAGCTCACCCCAAAATGAAAATTCTGTCATTAATTATTGACCGTCATGTCGTTCAGAAACCTATAAGACCTTCATTTATCATCTATCTTCAAATTAAGATATTTTTGATAAATCTGTGAGCTCTCTGACTCTTCAGACAGCAAGGATACTACTATGGTCAAGGCACAGAAAAGTCCACTGTACATTACAATACGACAGAAATTACAAGTTTATACAACAATTCTTGCCCTATGCATCACCCTAGCATCATTATGGAAAGTATCATGATGTATGCATGTTTGAGAGTGTATTTGATTTGAAATTTATGACTCACATATGATTACATGGACAGAAAACAGTGTTTCACAGAGAGAGAGAGAGAGAGAGAGAGAGAGAGAGAGAAAAACATTACACAGGTTACGACACAATTTTTTTGGATGAACTATCCCTTTAAGGTTTCTCTCTCGCTCTTAAATTCTCAGCCACACTATACCGTGGCTCCTATTGTCTGCCTGACAGGAATGCACATAGAACAAAGAGTAAAATAAGCTATGTGTGTGAGATTATGATGTGTGCATGTCTTTGTGCATGAGAGTGTGTTTATGTATGTGTGTGTGTTAGAGAAAGAATAGTCACAGGCATGTTTCACTAAAGCTGTCTCTGTCCCCATGTGCTAGGGGTTAACCCCACATGAGAACTAGATTAGGGGACCCAGCACACAGCATTTATTCACATGTCCAGCCAGCCAGAGAATCGGCCTCACATTGGCATCTGAATCATCTGAGCTGCTGTTAGACTTATACACGGTTAGGAGGAGCCCATGTCATTTCACTAAATATAGGCGTGACACAAAAGTTAACTTTGGAAGCCATTACAGCTCAAAATAAGTCTTCAGTGGTGAAATGAGGTTTTTAAACATCACCAAACTTCCTTTTGTCTTTTTCAAATGTTTTCAGGCTTTTGAAGTTCTACTTCAACCAACAATCATGTGCCCAAGTGGAAATGCATTTGGAGATTTTTGAGGATACTCATATACTTGGACTCATATAATTGGCTTCTGTAGCCGTCGTGTAATAACTATGCTGAGTTTTATCACATGTCTGTATTCAAAGATTTATTCAAACACGAATGTTCAAGCTCCCGGTTAATTGACTTAAAGATACGACTACAGGACCATTTTAAAGTTGCGAAATGAGTGGATTGACGTGACACCTTATTTATTGTTGTGTCAGTTGATTTATGAGTTGAAGTATTAGCTCATAAAGGAGAAGGCGGGTCATGTTTGGAGGATGTCTATTTGGGAGCTGTAACCTATGCTACAGCACCTCAAATGGGACGGAAACAGTGTGTAAATCAAGACTTAAGACAGCTGCTGGATGTTATGACAAATATAAAATGCTGTTGGAAGTCTAAAATGTCAAAGTAACCCAGAGTAAATGTGACAGATTCATTTGAAACTGGCGATCAACAGTCAAACTGCAGTAATGGAGAATAAATATACAAATATTTAATTCATTATTGCTATTGTTAACGTAATGCAGTTTTTGTGCTTAAAATTTGTGATGAAAGTTAAAGAGAACGGCATTGAAGAGTACATTACAAACAAACTAGCACCCCCCCTTTTCAACATTATGGAAAAAAAAGTCTTCTGGGAAATGACTTGAGCAGGAAGACAAACAGGAATGGGCAGCTTAGAGCAGACGGCCAGCTAATGTGGCAGGATGGACAAGAGACAGGGAGGCAAAAACCTCATTCCTGCTGCTCAACGTCATCCGAGGGCAAGAGGAACTGGAGCAGCAGTCCTCAGTTTATTCATTCTAGCTTAACCTTTAACTCTCTTCCGGTGCAGTCTGCATGCCAGGAAAAGCTAAATCTCCCTCTAAGCAATTGTAGACACGGAATTAAAAAGAGTAACTTCTGCAGTATTGGTTCGTTCAGCTTATGTTACATTTCTGTCCATGTCTTCTGTGTCTATGAAGGTTTGACCTAATAATGGCTGCAACCTATACTGGCTCTGGAGCAAAGGGGTTAAAAATATGCGGCCAGGCTAGAGAAAAAGGCGTTGCGTTACAGTGTAGCGGACTAGTTAATTTTAAACTTTAAATATAAGCTAGAACGCACTCAGTCAAAGTATTATAACGAAAGGTTAGTTTAAAAACGAGAGAAATTTAGTTTACATTTTTTTTTTTGCTCACAGGCAAAGATGTCATGTTTACTGGTAAATCAGTTAAAATAACAACCATCGTATCCACTTTAAATAAAAATCTGGCCACACTTACTGATATATTTGAGCGGTAATGCGCTTTAAAATGCAAATTGAACTTTAGATTAGAGACGTCGTCCAAAATTCAACTCTACTGCCATCTGCTGTCCAAGAGAGGTAGGCCTATACATTTTATGTCTGCTTTTATGCCTGACTCGTGTTTGTTTTTTAGACAATCTTTATTACTCTCACTCTTTTGTACTCTCTCATAACATAAAACAGAATAGAATGAGCTATTGAAATGATGCCATTACTATCGTTATATCATCTTAGCGAGGAGGTATTTGCGCTAGCCAGTTCCCGTGGCAACCGCCTCACTATGGGATGTTGAGAGCTCTGTGCAGATATTCTTTACAGCTCATGTACTCTATGACACCGTGCACAGGCAGCTCTTTCCAACTGTGAATAAATCAGCATCAGCTGGCCACCAAAGCAAATATCTAGCATGCGCAAGAAACACCTTCTCGAGGACAGAAATTGAACATTAAATAATCTACAGACCGGAAATCACTTACCAGCTGCTCAAACATAATGTCTGACTGTGTGCAAACACTGCTTGACTCAGCCTCATAACTGAAAATCAATGCCCCTGTTCATATTTCGCTCAGTTTTGCTTTGCATGTCATGATTTGAAGGCCGCTCCAGTTGGAGAGTAGATTTGTGAGCTTGAAGCGTCTACAGTCTCTTCTGATAGTGACAAAGTGACAATTGTTATAAAGGCTTGCTGAGAGCAGTGGACCTTTAGAGCCAAACTCCGTGTGTCCTTGTGAGAGAGTTTTTATCTGGGGAAATAAAGAAATATCACACTTTTATGTCAGCTTAGAGGAGCTGTGGCGGAGCGTCTCTATGGACCATCACCCTAAAACTCTGCTGAAGCACTGGCTGTAAAAAAATGTAAGGTTTTATCATTTTCTGTAAAATTCTAGACAGCAGATTAAAAATGTTATGGTGATTGATTGCATGAAAGCCAGACGATCTTATAAAACAAAAAAAACAACTTTGACTGTAGTTTCATGAGTACAATTTTTTACTTAAACTTAGAAGCAACAAGCTATTGCTCTTCAGTTGTATGCCTGTTGTCATAAACAACTGGAAATTACTTTTAGCAAGAGAAGGAAAGTAAACAACATTTTCAGGGGAAAAAAAGCATTGATGATGTACTGCAAGATGTCCCAAGGTTCTCTCAGCAATGAGTAGCAAGCACAATACAAGCCAAACTCATTTATTAAGATTTATTGTATAAAAGGAGGCTAGGTAGTCTATTTTTATACAGTGGGAAGTCTTTGCATGGGGGATGTAAACACATTTGAGAATATGCCAATAGTTATAAAAGTCATAAAGTGTCTGTGGTGACTAATAATGTACGTCTATGACAATCAAGGCTGCAAGACAGGACAAAATAATCTAGTAATTTTTTTCTAATTTCAAACACTTATTTTTAAGATGAGTCATATAACTGACGTAAACTTAATTATGATACCTTGCTTTTTCTTCTGAGAGACGGGACCTTTTTAACCAGTGTCGATTTGCTAAATGAGTCACCCTGCTGACAGATGCAAGAACATTCTGTGCTACAGAAAAGTCAACTTTGGCTTGAATCACTCATCACATGAATGAGCCTCTACAATCACAGTCAGTGAAAAGCCAACTGGAGATGAATATTTAGCTGCTTCTGTTCTCTCGAAAACATGACAAGACTGCCCGAACGCGAGGTTTATCGAAACATCTTTTCCTTGCCTTAGATTTCTTTAAATGCTTTAACTGAGTTTGTGTTGTGCTAATTTTGTAATGTTGCGAGTTGTTTCCGTTGGGTTGTGCTGAATTAACTAAACACGTGTAAATATAGCAATATTATCACAAAATGAGCTCAGTTTTGAGCTAAAAGTACTAATAGCTACTGCTCAGCGAAGCTTGCGCTACCTAAGTTTTGTCGACAGTCAGGAGAAAGCTGCCTGAGGGCATTCTATTAAAGAAAACCTGATGGCTTTGAATAACATAGCGCTGAGAAATAGACACATTATTATGGTTATTATATCTCTTAGTATGAAATGACAGCTTGATGTTTGGTTTCCCAGGCCTTGTGCCATCACATGGCCATTGGGGGGCAGTGCTTCTCTGCAGTTAAACAAAGCACTCACTGAAAGCTAAAATCGCAAGAATATACAGAGTGTGTTTAATGTCACACGTGACTGTTCTTTTTATTA
Organism: Puntigrus tetrazona; assembly: GCF_018831695.1. NCBI lineage: Eukaryota > Metazoa > Chordata > Actinopteri > Cypriniformes > Cyprinidae > Puntigrus > Puntigrus tetrazona. The sequence continues at coordinate 22,327,709 of NC_056712.1, read as the reverse complement.
TAGAAAGTCATTTTGTAAGAAAGAATGCATGCTTCCTGGCCATAGCAATGTCGAGAGCTCTGGGATACATAACATTTTCACTGCCTGGCTGTGACATAATGCGACTGGCCTCCGTTGCATATCGTGGAACAGGCGGGTGCGTTTTAAAACCTGTTATATTTTTAGTGTTTACCCAAAGAAAGGTTTTGTAAATGATTTAAAAGTGTGATACAGATGCCATGTGAAATGGAAAAACAAAGAAGGGAGAAGCAGAGAACACAGGATTACTGGATACAATTTTTAGCCTCGCTTTGTCCCAGTTCATTTTATCCTTAAGTGGCTTCAGTCTTTGCTGGTAAAACCTCTGCATTCCCTTAATTCGTGGAGTTCAGTAAATGTGTGTGAATGGCTCGAATCATAAAATGTATTATGAGATGTGTATGCTGCTTTGGGCTCAGGCAGTTCAGTCTGATTTCACCTCCACAAAAACGTATACATTAAATGACAATAAACCGATAATACAAATGAAATGACGACGATTAGCATAGACTTTGTAGCCTACTTTCACAACTGAAAGACAAACAGATACCGACAGTGTGACTGACTGATGTTCTTTTTCTCTCATCACACAAATGAAGCATAGCAAAGTACTTTTCATCAGGTTCCTTCATTATCCCTGTGATGAATCACCCTGCATCATCATAGCACACGTGATAGCTTACACAGTACAGTTTGTCATACAGGGACTTCATAGGGAAGAGTTTAGGAGCTATTAGCAAGCTATAAATACATGGAAATGTCAAAATATTAAGTGGCATCTGCAGACATGCAGCATGTTTCTAAACCCTTTTTTTCACTGCATTTTATATCCCCTATTTTTGCAATGACTTTAATTGTAATTGATGTATATGAGGTGTAACTCATCACATTACCTATGGACGTGTTCCACTGGTTTGACTACCAGGAATTATTCAAACGACTTTTTTTCTTTATTTTGAACACTACATCTTTTATTCTTTCATACTAAACCAAACAAACTCCCTTCTGTCAAATCATTTTCCTAAAAGCTGTGTTCGCACATCATTGATATTTTGAAATGATTTTCATGTATTTTAAACTTCAAAATAGTTTTTGGGGCCAACGTGCGTGCATGTTTCGGGGTTTCTCTCTTTAATACTCAAAAATCTATGTTTCTTTTAATTAAACCTGCACAAATATATTCAGGCATTACTCATGGGAGAGTTAGGTTTATTATTTATAATTTATAATTTTTTTTATTAAAATGTTGTTCCAGGGTCAACAAAATATGAAACGCATCGAAATCAGGACTTGGCAATTATATACTTCATGGCACGTGCACTAAAGGGCTACGTAGAGAATATTTCATACATAGTAAGTTGATACTGACATTTCTAAATGGCAAAACCTGAGATCTGGTTGTTCAAGAATCGTAACACTGTAAGATACTCCAGTCAACAAGGAGTGAAATAAATATGCTATTCCCATTGCTCTTCGGTCTAGTCAAAACTGGCGACAGATTCAATTAAACCTGTTTAATGACCCTCTGAGGAGCTCCTGCCAGATGCCTACAATATTCTGAATGTGATTTAGAACTGGCCTTGTGAAATAAATTACATCCCAGGCCACCCCGGATACCACAATCTGAACTAGAAGCCTGCATATGTAGCATCGTTTTTAACATTCAATCAAAAACAGACTTTGCTGTATTTTGTCCTTACGTAGAGCATGAATCATAAAAGTGAAGGATTTTGAGCAAAGTTCAGCTGCAGCATATCAGCGCAAAGATTTTTATTTATTTATTTTTATTAATGTCTGTTTCCTTTGTGTTTAAATTGTCTTTGTTCTTTGCACATCCCCAAACCAATCTAGCATTGCAGGCCCATAATCCTAATTTATTTTTCCGACCCGTGATTTATAGCCAGTTTTTCATTAGTGAACTTCTGTTAGTACTGATCTTACAGAAAGTGCCACAGGTGCAAGACAAAATTACCGCTGTACAACAAAATAATAGTAGTCCCTAGACAGGTTTTTAATGTGGATTGTGCAAAGCTCAGTAAATCTTGCATGGTTTTGTTTTAATAAACCAAGTTGGTGTTTTTGTTGTGTTAAACCCAGAATGAAGGATATACCGTTGGTGCATTCTATCAGTATTTTCATGATCCCTGAAGTATGACTGCATGACTACAAGCTAGAGACTCAATTAGGAACTTTTCAGCTTTGATAGTATTTTCAGTCACTAAGACACGCATTCTTATAGCATGTATTGAATTTCAACTGTTTATAGCCGTATATTTCATCATGATACATGCTTACAGCTTTCTTTTTGGCCACATGCACTGCCCTTTGCATGTTGAGAAATCTAAAATCTTTTATGACAGTTTGAGCATTCATGACTCCGATATGACATATTGCTGATTCAGATGAACATAAGATCAAATATAATTGTACATAATTGCCTGTGGCATTATTTTTTATACATACCCTATGATGATGCACACATGTGGCTTTCTCACTAGTGTTTGTCATACAGGTACCTCATATTCTAAGGGCAGAGCTTGGGAGCTATTAGTAAGCTATAAATACATTAAAATAAAATGCAGACAAGAGGCATTTGGATGCATTTAAATCAAAGAAAAATAATGAATAATTACCTAAACATTCCTGTATGTATGTATGCATGAATGTGTGTGTAAAACTTAATTTACTTTAATTTACTTTAACATAATTTACTTACCTTGTCCATTTACGTTAATCATGCTGCATTAGATATTATATCAATATGTGCAAACAAATTATGCTGGACCTTATTTTCTCAGTGAGAGTTGCTCTAACTTCAGTTTCATAACCTGCTTTATAACCTGCTTTTGTACAGCACTGTTAAACTAGGGTGTATATGTGGAAACTTTCAGTATAACAAGTCTAATGCAATAAGATGTCATGTAATAAGCAATTGATGCCATACATATTATGACATGGGAGGGTGCATATAAAACATCTTTATTTGTGAACATACAACTTTCTTTTCCGTTTTGTATGGAGTATTTAATAGTTATTAGCTAAGTGTGCGTGTGTGAGAGAGAGAGAGAGAGAGAGTGTGTGTGTGTGTGTGTGTGTGTGTATTATCAGGCATGTAAGTACAAGTGATAGTACTTTACATTTACATACCAACAGTAATTATTAATGATCACAACAAATGGGAATTTGTTCTGCTAAATTCATTAAATCATTTTTGCCCACTTTAATTTGCATATATTTCAGAAACTCAGATTTGTTGAGTCATTAGTTGGACTCATTATATTGAACTCATTAGTTCAGTGATGAGCTCACTGATAAGTCAGTGAGCCCATCTGTGACCTCATCAGACACTCAAAGCAGCTGTGCCCAAATTTTGAAGTGTTCTATGACAAACCAACCGTTTTAGTCATTTAGCCATTTAAGAGCATTTTTAAGTTTTTAAATTTACACAAGATACTAAATTAACTTACTTCGGTGAATGTCATTTGCATTAGCAATAGATGCTACCTGTGTGTTTTATAGTAATACTGGATTGCTTATATTTGTTGCTTTTGGTAGTAGTCCGTGCATTGGTGTGAATGTAAACACAAACTGTTAGACAGTTTCGGCCTCGCAGTTTCAACCTTTAGCTGCACTGCAACCTATTGAATTCATGCAGACCATGAATATGTAACAAAAGCTAATTCTGTTGCAGCAAGTGGCAGTATAAAGCAACATTTATAGTCATAGGTCATAGCATAATGAACGTCTGTGTGAAATGTATGTCACATGTTCACTAAAACCACCTGCCATGCACACTGCAGCACAAGGTAACCAGACCAGAAATACAGTGCACTGTTACCTCTCACGGGGTTCAGTCATATTAATGGGAACAGTGGGAGGCAGTTTATTTAGGAGGTAATGTTTACACAATGCTAACTATGCTTAGCCATCTATGACGTGCTCTGTGAATGAAGTAATTAAGACCTTCTTTGGCAAAAGAATGATGCTTGTTGTAACTGTAATGCAATAATGTTACTTCAGCAAGTTTTAGTAAGTGGCTACACATGAGAATTTGTTTTAAATGTCAGAAAATGCCATGCATTCCCATTACTTTTAAATTGCCTCCGCATTGCCAACCATGCTCAATTAAGCAATGAGAGTCTGGTTAATTAAAGGCAATTATAGAATTGGATGAGTAGAGTTGGTTAGAGCAGAGGTTAGAGGGAATATAGAATCCCCACCCCCCTCCTCCCCCCACGTGGAAACACACTTAGGAAATAAAGCTGATTGTAAATGACTTCTCACTTTTACAAAGTGCAATCGTGCAACAAAGGCTTCAACATAACAGTTAAACGTTTACTTATTTGAATAATAATGACCAAATATTGCTCTATAAAATGGGTATTTTCACACTTAAATTGATTCACCACCCCTGCTGCGGGGTACATTCTGTTATTAACAGTTAAAAATACATTTTCCACAGACACCATATAGTCGCTCAACTTGTCTCAGCCTCCCAAGCTTTTAGCCTTTAATTAGACCCAGAGACCCTCTCAGAAAAATGCTTGTGTTTCAGCTGAGAGAGCCTGCCCTATGGTGGCCAAGATTTATCTGAGCAGCAGAATGTAAAGTAGCCTCCACAGAGACATTATGCCTCACCAGCCACAGTCGGGTCTTGTCTCTGGATATGAGGCAGCGGAGCTCTGATGGTCGACATCGAACCAAATATAAATGTATGTTTGTATGGGCAAATCAATATAGTGTCTGACTCACTGGGTGCCAAATAGCAAAGAATTTTGGCAAAATTGTAGATAAAATTGAGCTTGTCATTGCACACAGGGAATTCTACTCAAACGCATGTCGCTTTGAGATAGGTGTTAAAGCAAAATGTCAAACTGTTCTTCTCAAAGATGAAATGGCCATCATTTACAGTTTTGCTCAAATGATTTTAAGTAAGGTTGATACTGTCAGTGCAAAATTCTTCTAAACAAGTTGTGCCGTATTTCTCAATTTCAGACATATTGATGTCTGCTATGTCTGCTATAACTATCATAACTTTGCCATGCATAAAAAGGGTTTGTCTGCCAGAAACCGGGGCGAATAAAAAAAAAGAATGAGGAATACAATAAATAATAAGATGTGGTGTGGATAGAGGAAGAAGGGCAAGAGATAAAGAGAGAAGGGAAAGAGTAAGAAAAGATGTATGAAGAGGATAGATAATGGAAGCTTATCAGTTTATCAATGCTCTATGAGAGATACAGAGGGAGAAGGAGAATTTTGTATGATTTTATGGGTTTTACAAAAAAGGATGATGTTATTAACAGTACATTTGATAAAAGGGTGTTGTTTTACTATTTGTATCCCTAGGGGCCATTATCTCTCCACAAATGATGAAGTCAAAAAGAAAGAAATAATTTTGTTCTAATTTAAATTTTGGAATTTTGAAAGGTAGCATGCTTAAAGCAATTATTGTTGGCTTATTTGCAGAGATATAATCATATAACATCTTTGTGCCGCCTGTGGGTTTTTTCCCCCTTTATACCTTAATCACATTGTGTCTCCACATTTCACATTTTCAGGATAGGCCAACAATGTTCTGCTGAGTACCTCTAGATTCAAATTATTTTTGGTCCAGTACACTAATAATGTGCCTTGAGCTATTTAGCATCTCATACTTAAAAAAAGGTATTTTGCATTCACAGGAGACCATAGGGACAGAGAAGTATAAAGAGAGTGTGAGGGGAATGGTTCAAACAGATCAAGCTTGAACCTACATCCCCCACAAGAGCACATACTTCATGCTGTGCCATGCCTTCAACGCATCTCATGCTGCATTAATGAACAAATCGGTAAAGGCAAAAGGAAAAATATACACATACAGTGTGCATGCTCACATACTGTAAATGAGAAACCATCAAAAATGACATAAAACTGTGGGGCTTATTCATGAAACCCAAGCAGATAGGATTTATGTGTAAAATGTAAAAACCATTCTTACATATTGTCATGTTCAATTCAGTGCAACAATTCACATGAAAATGGATTCATGAACGATTTATTTGAAAACTCGCTTTGTTTGTGTTTTATGAGAAAGGCCCAGAGACTTTTAAAATTTCTGCTTTAATGACATGCACAGAGAATATTTCAGAAATGTTTCAGCACTGAGAGAATGGGGTGTGTTATGAGGTAAATTCATAATTCATAAGCAAATGAAGGCAGAACGTAGTTGCATGCTGCTGAGAGAGAAGTGCGTGTCCCCTGAGCATTAGACATGTGGAGAACTTCTGTTTAGAGCTTTCAGTCCCATTGTATGCTTGTAATTCCTAACTTATGTGTCTCTACAGGTATGTGTGTTGATATGTGATTATGCGTACAACCCATGGAACAGATTGTACATCTATTCCTCTCAACCTTGTTTTTATCCATGAGAAATTAGATATGGCATCCACCCTAACTAAGGTCCAAAGCAGACACGTTTACAACTCTCTCTTGTCATTTCAAGACTCTGTATCCATGTAACGTTCATTATTAATTTCCTTCCGGAGTTTTTTGGAAGCGTGCAACGTGACAAGCCTTAACCACATACTCGGGATTGAGGGCAATCAAACGTAATTACTTAACATTAACTATTCAGAAGCCCTTATTGGTTGACTTCTGAACTGTATATTTAGGGAAGAGAGTTTTATGGGATGTGCTCTTTGGTTAATGTCAGCTGAAAGTAACTCTCCCCACAGGAGAAGGGAATACAGCAGTCTCTCTGTGCTCCTAATTATGACAGACACATGTTGCATATAAATTACCCTAGAGCAAGACAAACCATATACTCACAGCGCTCTGTTTATCAGGGTCATGACAAGGTGATATAAAACACATCTATAGCATTCTGTCCCTTTTTGCCTGTCTCCAGCTCACACAAAAATGCACACACAATTTGAGCACAGTGCCTGAGGACTTGATCTTCACAGCAGCGCTTTCCTATGCAGCTGCTATGTGTTATTGCGAATGATTTTCTATTGAGAGCAGCATAAAGGTTTTCTTTCCTCAAGAAATAAAACACAAAAAAATTCGGTTACATTTTTTTTTTCTATTTCTTTTTATATGCTGTCATTTACATCATGAGTCATATTTTATAGTCTTGAGGATACTTTCTCTTCTTATGTGTTTTGTAGGGTTAATGATTTGAATATATTGAAAATGTGGAGAGATGAGTTATCAATAAAGTGTCCAAACACACATGCACAAACAGGCACAGCAGAGAGCTCCTGGTTCTCCGTGTTTGGCTCCCCGCTCAGTTCGCCACAGGCAATCCTTGCCCAGCTGAGCGTGTAATGGCCGCAATGATTGTATAGACCATCTAAGATCAAGAGCCCAGACAGACAGAGTAGTGAGTGGGGTTGTGTGGGGGTAAAAAGAGAAGAGGAGGAACAGAAGTCTAGAGATTTAGCAGTTTTTAAACTGGCTCAGACGATAGCGGGTTGTGGGTCAAAGGTAAAGGCCTGGGCCAGAGACTGTCGAAAGTGATTGAACACTAAATACTAGATTGAAATGGAATGAGAATGTAGATTAAACATGTTCACTACTCCAGCAGTGATAAGTGATTTGCTTCCTCACATCCAAAGTGATAGGTAGAACGTACAAGGGAATCTCCAATCTTCTTAATTTTTATAGTTTGCCAAATCTGACAAACATTCACTGCCTGAAATTTGTATTGACTTTTTATTTTCATAAAGCGGTCTTAAATCTGTGTTTACTTTACTGTACTAGTAGCATGTGTTCATATTTGTACAGGAAGCTCTTGTTCAGACAGCATTTTGAATGGCCAGATTTTATACATACCATCTGTTGACGTTAGTCTCATACGTGATCCTGGACCAGAAAACTAGTCATAAAGATCCATTTTTTGAAACTGAGATTTATACAGTCATCTGAAAACAGAATAAATAAGCTTTCCATTGATGCATGGTTTGTTAGGATAGGACAATGTTTGGCTGAGATACAACTATTTGAATAGCTGGAAATATATATACATTTAAAGTAACATTTTTACCCATCATAAGTTGTATTTTTGCCTATTGCTACAGATATGTGATGCTAAAGCACTTTTCTAAGTTACTTAGAAATGCTTTAAATGTAAATGTGAATAAATCAAAAGCCAAAATGCACTCAGGACATATTAACAGTATTTTTATAATAAATAGTTTTTGTGTGATTTCCTCAAGCTCATTTTTACTCTGGTGTTTTCTGAGATATTGTATGTTTTTAAAATTAATGTTCTGTCTATCTTTGTGCTGTAGCTAAACAAAAGCAAATTGCATATAGCGCAAAGACACATCTCTGTGTGCCTCACCATAACACTGAAGATGCACGGTGACTCCAAAACAATGGAAACCTCATCTTTTGATGGCCTGTTTTGTTTTCGCCAAACAAAAGATTGCACGCATAAGTTTTTAGCACTTCATTATTATTACATTCTGCTCTGTTTTTGGGCCCTAGGGGTCATTGTGCCTTTTTTTATTTCCGCTCTCTGGGAAGCTTTGCAACCAGCACACACATGGATGTTGCTAACAGGCTCAGCGGTAGCTATCAATTCGACATCAGGATTAATAATGTGCCCGTCAACAAACGAAGAGCCCACTGTGAAAGGCGCCACATGCGGTGGCATGAGTGGGGCTGCAGCGAAGTCGACGAACTGTTTGCCCTCCCCCTCAAAAAGCTCACATGTGTCCACTCCTGCAGCTGCTCACATGACGAGCAGCAGCGACCTCTGAACGTCCTCGTCTTAAGTTCGCATGTGGAGGAATTGCATCAAATTTTAATGCTGGCTGAAGTTCATGAGTCATTCAGGGAGCATTTGGCAAAGGTGTCAATTTGCAAAATGACATGAGGCATCCCCTGTCCATACAATTTTTGTAATGGTTGTCTGGGGGTGGGACAGCTGAAGCATAAATTAGTTCTGCCATTGATCTTCCCCGTGATATGGGCTTATTTTGTAACTCTGATGAAATCTTCCTTTCTCATTGGCCAGAGTAAATGCCAAGCTGCTAGCAATGCCAAGCTGTACGAAACCCTCAGACTCAGTAATCTCACATTCTTGGTTTGGGTACTGTGCCTAATTCCCTGCCAGGGGACTGCCCTTCTGTTCTTCTTTGGCACCAAGTTCTCTCACCATGTCCACCATATGTCAAGTGTTACCCTGGGATGCTTTTCAGTGGCATCCTAGAGAGGCTGTCAGAAAACATATATAGACTAGCGATTATAACCTCTTTCCTCTTTAGATTTTGTCCTTCATGTTTTTAAAAACATATACATAATCTCTGGGCTGGGGGCACAGGTGGATGATGCTAATGCAGTTAACACAAACAAACATTACGAGCAAAGTAGAAAATCTATTGGATCAGGTGGCGATGTATGCAACCAAATGCAGATAATCTGTGAACAGCTGAATAATCGGGACATCTAGAAGCGCAAATCAGATTTTTCCATTACAGAGCGGAGCATTATTCTGAATGTGCCTCGGAGGACATGTGAATCGTCCCGTGGTCTCCTGCTGCATATATGGTGGGGGAGCCCAGAGGGCTAAGGATCATGGAAAAGATTTCAGGAGAAATTGATAGAGGATTCCCACCTGCAGACATGATTGTCTCATTTCCATTTAGTTGAAAATCATTTCAGTATAATCTCACTTGGAATTGGTTAAGGAAACATGCAATGATTGGAATATCAACAGCGTTTACAGAAATGGAGGTCTAAAAAATGAGCCACGTCCAGCTAGCGAGCAGCTAACAGTTCATAATCGAGCATTTCACAGGGAATTAACACTGTAGTTCCAGTGATATCTAATAACTTTTGATGTGCAGTATTTGAAAACAATGCTTACAGGGGCCTAATTATTTTTTTTTGTGGACTAATAGTAATAATTCCTTACATTTATATAGCGCTTTTAAAGGCACACAAAGCACATATTATGTATCCATATATTATGCGTAATATATATGGATGTGCACAGTGCACATTATATAAACAAAAATGTATTTATTTATTTTGGATGCAATTTGTGAAATTCACCTTTTTTATGTACCTCACCACACGATTCTCCACAGTGCCAAAGAGAAATATCCACTGAGTGGAGCTAAAACACAGGTTTATTAAATTTTTATTATTTTGTAGGTATATATTACAGTGATTCAGAATTGAACAAAGAACTTCACTAAAAGTTAATGCTCTTTCATGTTGGAAATATGCCATACACCAAATCCAACCTTAAACCAATCCAATTTTATTCAGCAAGTATTAAATGCATCAGAAAACCAAAGTTACAAATTATTTCTATTTCAAATAAATGCTGTTCTATCGTGACAACTTTAATTTTAGCATGGTAATGGATATGGCAATGTTAATGTATTTGGTCTTGGTGGAACAGATCTGTTAGATACTGCTGCTGAATTGTTGGTGCTGCAAAGCGAGTACGGGAACTTGCTACAGTCAATACATAAGCTGTTACAGTAAGCTGTACACTGCTGCTGCACAAGCAGCATATATATGCACCTAATAGCAGAACCTGATTTTGTGTGACATGTTCCTAGACATAGTTCCTAGATTCACATTGTGAATAACCAATCAGATTTAAGGACCAGTTTATAGTTTTTGTGATGTATAGACTTACAATCAGTGTTTGGTACTTGTACATCAGTGCCGTTCATCTACCATTTCCTCTGATTTTAGGCATGGGTAAGGTTAGGTTTAGGTGTAGAGAAATGGTCAAGATAATTTTTTTTTCATTCAAATATGCCAACAAAATATGTTGACCCAGGAACACATCTAACTCAGCATGTGCGTACGTAATAACCCATACCAGATCTATACAGGTGGAGCTAGGGAAGGTGGAGGGTTTCAGAGTAACTCTGAAAGTGTGCAGCGAAATGCTCTAGTGAAAACTAATCCGCCATTTAAATGTGAAGCAGCAAGCTTATTGGCTCTGTATGCAACATGACCCATTAGCCTCTTCCGTCTAGAGATTTATTTTTAAAGGGGTAGTTGATCAGCTTTTTTTCAAAGGCTTGAACATTGCTTGTTTCTTTTATGCATTATTTTCACATATTTTATTGTTATTCTACAATGCTGTTTCTCTTCTCTTAAAAATGTTATATGAAGCCCCTCCCTCAGAAAGTGCTCAGATTGGTTAGTTGGGCGTTGTGTGTTTTTGCTAACTACCTAGTGCACATTGCCTGGAAACATCACACACCGTTATCATTATGAAAAGTTACATGCTGACAGGTGCAGGGTTTATGCAAACATCAGACTTAGCAGACGTAGTTTATGTTTTAACAGCAACCTTAAACATTAACTACAGTTAGAAGACTGAAGTCATAATTAGCCACCCCATTAACAAAAACACAGCACTGCGTAATGTCACTGCTTTTATTTTTAAATAAATAAATAAATGTAGCCTTAATGATCGTAAGAGACATTTAAAAAACTTTTTGGAAAAAATATTATTTATCTTATTTAAAATTTTGGAATGGGGTGTTTATATTATTTATTGTACAGTTATCTGGAATACTTGATTTCAATTGACTGTATTTCAGTTGATGAGAACCTGAAAGTCCTATTTATGAATTCTAACTAAAGGCAGTATATGTTTATTCATACACATGGACAGAGAGAGAGAGAGAGAGAGAGAGAGAGAGAGAGAGACACCAGATGCAGAAAATGGGTTATGAACAGATGCCTTAGTATGAAACAGAGGCCTTAGGTCTTGTATATCAACCTCACACCTCACTTTGCCCTTGGCCCCATGTATTCTCATAATCAGAATTAAACAGGATTAGTCAGTTGATAACAACAAACATGAGATTACGCAAGCAAAACCAATCGCCTGCACATGCTCTGCATGCTTGCTTTTTATGTTCCTCCTGTAGATAAACATTCAAAAGGACCCATGAGGAAAATTACTGAATCACACTGATGCTTTCATTTACAGATTTATATATTTATTTATGTAATGCTAAGAAGCAGTGACTCATACACTCAGCCACTGCTTCAGTCATACAAGAGTCACATATCTCCCTTCTCAGAGAGACACACCATTTAACTTTACTGCTCTGGCTGTGAGGGGGTGTAAGTGAGCGTGAATAATGCGGGACATTAAAGCACTGGAGATCACCCACTCCCTTCTGCTGACTATTCAAAAGAGACTGTCTGACCATTTAGTCCACTGTACCGCATTTGATTTAATAACAGTAACCCAATCACATTGACTCAATCTGTTATGAATCGTTTATATATATATATATATATATATATATATATATATATATATATATATATATATATATATATATATATATATATATGTATATATGTAGCCATACTTCGCTTTCAAGCACCAGCAATGAAGTCAGCATAGCAAAGTGCCCTTTTTTGTCATTTTGAGAGTTTGTTCTTATGCTTAATTCTCTGTTATTCAAAAGGATATTTGTGGTTTCTATCACAACATACTGAGTTACATAAAGCACATTAATACCCTTGCACAGTAGAGAATCTCTTATGGATGAGCTGAATAATCATGGCACGGAAGTGGTTGCCATAGAAACTCATGCCATGTAAGGCGGCAAAACACTAGTTGAACTTCGGCACAAATTTGTGTGTTCCATGACTAGCTCAGCTAGTGTCTCCATGGATTTGAGGTACAAGGATCACAGCAATCAGTTGTTGTAGATGTGTTTTCATGACTTGTAAAGGTGACAAAGACATGAATCAATTACAACAGCATCTTCAGATCCCACATGCTAAACGCCATCCTGTTCCTCACGCAGGAAAGAGCACAGCCGATGCTGTTTCCATGACAACTCAGCCAGGGGATAACAGGTTCTATTTTTTCCCTTCTGTGCTGAATCCCAACCCATTACTGCAAGAGAAAAAAAATAACATTTTTTTTTTTCATCTGTTGTCTGAAGATAGCCTTGAGAGGAGCAAAATGAAGATGAGCTTTGAGTGTCAGGTCTACAGAGAAGAGACTTCATATCACATGTCAAGCGCAGATGCCGTCTGCAACTTTCAGACAGTGTTCTGTGAAACCATCTCCCAACTGAATTATGGGTCAGGGACACATATATCACACAAACTTATCAAGTTTTATGGAGGAAATCTGGTGAGATATCCATCTCTCTTATATCTCAGATACAGACAGTTCATCTTAAAGGAGACCTATCATGATCATTCTTACGATCGTATGTAATATAAGTCTCAAGTGTCCCCCGAATGTGTCTGTGAAGTTTCAGCTTAATATACCTGCAGATCATTTATTATATCAATTTTGAAAATTTTGGAGGAATTTTGAGTGGAAGCCTAAACATGGTGTTTTCATGCATATCTCTTTATATGCAAACAAGATGCTGCTTTTCCAAATTAGCTGTGCCTTTAAATCTCTAGATATTCTGCTATCCGTTTTGTTTTGATTATTGTATCTATCACGCTGAAATCATGCATTTTAAACCATAATAGTTTAAACTTTAAACAGTTTTCTGAGCACACGCTTCCAAAGCTCACGTACAGTCAGTTATCATGCTGTGTTGTCACCGTTGTAGCTTGCAAAAACACAATGGAAGCGATGTGGGTGGAAACTTGCAAATTAAGGGGCGAAAATATTATAAGATCCCATTTCTGTATCATGGGGGGAGTTGGTAGATGCATTAAGAGATCCAATTATATTATGGGAAAATTTATAGGAATACTTATGGAACCACAGTTGCAAAAATGTGACCAAGAACTGTTGTATTCAGTTAGGAAGCATGTGACCACTGAATGCTGCGACCGACCAATCAGAACTCAGTATTTTATGTAATAAGTGATTATGAAATATGAAAGTGCATCTATTATAATTATGCTTTTTTTTTCCCCTTTTGTCCTTGAAAACTTCTGAAATGCACCAAAAAAACTAAATCAGAGTTTGTCCTGATTAATCACATCTCTGGACTGGGAAAATGGAAATATTGTAGTGTATGAATACAAATGATTTGTAATGAGACTTTGGCCACTGACCCTAATATCAAAGTTTTTCTCCCTCGACTGGGTGACATATGCAAAATTCACTGCTAGGGCAAAATTGTGAATTCAAATTAAATCCAATGGACTGTCAATCAAAACATAGCGAGGATATATTTCTGCATTTTTCTTTTTTTTACCTTTCTAGATGGAGAGATTGAGGTCATATAGCATCGTCTGGTCAATATGAAGTGATTTCTTCATCACTTTTTGTTTGTTTTGGAAGGTAATATAAATTAATAACGAATATGTACATACAGTGGCGACTCCAAGAGAAGGGGGGGGTCCACAGCCACCCCTAAAATTACACAGGCCGCCCCATTGGCCCCCTCAATCGTAAAAACAAGATAGCAGGTGTGTTCGATTTGAAGCTGCGCTGTATCTACAGGTGTATGGCATCAAAGTACCGCGAGAGCGTTTGACAGCTGGCGGTTCCATATGCTCGTTATGATCGCTCTCGCGGTACTTTGATGTCAGCACCGTTCGGTCACTGCAGCATAAGTCAACACAACACACGTTAACATCTATTGTTTCCCTTTTGTTGAAAGACTTCACATCTGAGTTACGAGCATTAGTGACAGAATCATCAGCCAATTAAAGTTTGAAGTTTAATAACAGACCGCCCCTTTAGTCAGAGAAACGATAACGAAAATTAATTTCAAGGAAAAGAAAACGACAGCCGCGGTCATCGGCGCCTACACGAGAGCTGGTTGCCGATCTACTATAAACGCCTTTTAAGGCGCTCTTTTGCAGACAAAAGATAATAACATAGAAAGGAAAAACTAAACTGATTTCGCTGGCCGGCAAAGTTTTTATGGCTAACAGCTAGCACCAAGCTATCAGTGGCTAACAGCTAGCACCGAGCACAGGTTATTTTGTTAGCCGTGTTTACTTTTTAATACGAGTAAATGGACATGGCGGACGCATGGACTTTATTACAAGCGACAGGTGAGTGCTTTATTATTTGATGAGAATTGTATCATGCACATTGTTGCGGAGGTGTACGTGGTGCGGTGTTGTTCACATCCAGTTTGAACAGTTTTGCTGCTTTGGGCGCGTGGTCGTTTTAGAGTGACGTGAATGTGCATAGTCACCAATGTAATACTTAAGTTTTGAATATAACTCGATATGCTCCCAGAAATAATTAATAGTAAAAATATTGTCTGCCATTGGATTCAGAGATGCAACACCCTAATGTTTTTACTAGCCCATTTCGGCCATCCTATAAAAAAAAAATCATGGAGGCGTCACATACATACAGAAATATTTACGCCTTTTCCAGAGCTTGTACTATAGATTATGCTGTGAATCAATGTATTATTTAAAGCATAATCACACTTCTGAATTTGGGATTATTAGGATTAACGCAGGATTTTTCTTGCTCCAATTTAGTCTCATGCAATTCCACTTATGCGTATGTTTTTGTCAAATTGTAATCGTGTTCTTGCAACCCACTCTCTGGTTCCTCTGCAGACCCCAAGACATAGCTTTGGGGCTTCATTATGAGAGTGCTGAGATGAAAGGTGAGGCTGTATGAGGTATTGATGTCTCCACTTGCCCTGGCATATTCAGGACAGTCCTGTAGTTACTCCTGCTGTCATATAGCTGCGGTGTGCTTGAGTTCATCAATAATGGCTTTGATTGAGTTGCAAAAAGGGGCAGCTGAAGCGCAGATAATCATCTCAGACATGGAAATGGGTTTTGAAGTGTAGCCCGCCAATCCCCTGTCTTATATCATTGACCTAATGACTGGAGATAACCTACAGGTCAAAGTTTTCTGACTGATCTGGATTTAACCACAGCGATATCCCTCCTTTTGTCTGTGTATCAGATGCCTTATTCTTAGCAATGCATCTTTGAAGGTCTATTGAAGATGTTTTGCAAACCTTGTAGTCATTTATATAACTGGTAACCACCATATTAAACTCATTTTGCATCCATGCAACTAAGTGTTAAAATAAATGCAAGATGGCACAACAGAAACCTTTTACATATTTTTATTAGTCAAATATGAGCAGGATGCTTTCTTTAGAAGCCGAGTAGAGAAACTGAAAATGATCAGGTGGTCTTTTAACTGAAGCTTTGAGTCTCAGTCCAGATATCTGCTGTTCTGTTTTCCATTGAGCATCTTTTGAAATGCAGGGAAATGTATTTGAAGTGTCCCAAAACAGAAAAGTTCATACGATGAAATGTGGAATTAGATAAAGAGACCGTTATTTCTAAAGTGCAATACACACCCTTGTGCTCAAGCCCAAAGAGCCTTTAATATTTTGAGACTAGATGTTAGTTCAAATGTTAAATGAATGTCTCCAGAAGTGTTGGGCACCATATGGACCGCGAAGATGGAAGGGGGATTATGTAGGAAGAGCAGGGGGAGGGTATCTGTCATTTCGGGAATGTGTGACATTCATTAACACCAAGGCAGAGACGTCACAGTGTGATTATTTATGATCAAAAACACCTCTCCGTTTCCTCTCACTTCCTATCAGCTAGCAGACACATTTAAATCCATCCCAACAAGAAATGAGGGGAAATCAGTTCATGAATTATCTATTTGGAAGAATGAAATGCTTGATTGTGTGTTTGATTGAGTCATTTTGTCAGTGATTACTGAAGACACTTTAAAAAGAATCACGCTAAAATTACTTTTTTACTTCAAAATTACTTAGCGCATATTTTTCAGAAGACTACAAATGCTCTGTAAAATGGCATTTAGATGAAGCTCTGTGACCTCAAACCCCCCGCAGATTATATTTTGCTGCTTCCTGCTCAGGACTAAATTTGCTATAATCATATCGGTCATTGAAAACTGCAAACAAAGCAAAACAGACTATTAGTCAGCTTTTATTTAGAAAGGATCCCAAAAAATAAACAAGTTGGCACACATTCATTTACAAAATGGTAGAGAGAGCGGTCCTTAAAATTACATGGCCTTGTTCAACTAATAGGAATTATATCGTGACAAACCCAAAAGTCTTAACCAGTCTCCCAGTCTAGTATGGACGACTGAGGAGAGAAAGGCTAAAGAAGTAAGAAGGAAAAAAAAAATCATACAGAAATGTACATAACTGTGAACGTTTTCTAAGTTTACAAATGCACTCTCACTTTTGGGCACATCTTTGTTTTGTTAATCTCGGCTTATTGCAATATCAGGTGTTAACTGTTAGAGTTGCCATTGCATTTTCAGGAAATAGTACTTTAACTGCAATATAACAAGTGAACTATTATCATTAGCAAACAAACTGTTCTCTTGTGGTAGGTTTCGTAAATACTGAAGAATAAGCATAAATGTTTTGGCCTGTAATACGGCATTTCTTGCCTTTTATGAAAAATATATGTAAACTGGATGCTTGAATTCTAGATGCAGAGTGAAAATTTTAAAAAGCCATACTGTGCTCTGAATGCTAAAATTGCTATAAGATAAAAACAAACCAGCAAAAATTTAAATAAAACCCTTGATAAATCACTGTGTATACCATCCAACTGTACATTTAGTAACAAAACTTACAGAATGTATTGACTACATTCACATTGATGACAGATTAATATATGACTATATTTATCAATAATTTTGGCACACTTAATTATTTGGCATTTTTAACAGAGCATTTTGTTGATGTGTATGCTTCTATTCATTTCACAGCAAAACATATGCAATAATACAATAGGTAAGTTTTTTTTTTTTTTTTTTTTTTTTAACATTTTCCTTTTTTAAGTTCATATTGTAAACACGTTTTCTTTTTTCTTTTAATATTATAACCGCTACCCTGATTTTCTTGATTAAACAAAAAATACAAACAAGATTCTTGAAACCAAACAAGTCGATGAAAGTAAGAGAACATAACCGCGGCACTCACTTTTCAAACAGATTTCAAATGTCAAGCATTGCTAGATATTTCATATTAACACCAAAATGTTAATGAATATATCAGAAGAGGACTAATAAATTACAAGATAAGCAACATATTTGGCATTAAAATGTGAAACTAGTAGCTAAGCTCTTAAAAGTATGTCGAGATTATGATTTACAGCTTTAATTAACTGGTATGTATAAGCAGGTTTATTTAAAAGCCATTTCTGTGAAAATACATAAAAATACTTTTTCGTAGACATTTTTTTTTGTTCGTTTTATTAATAAAAAGACATTTCACATCCTGAAGCAGACGATGGTAAAGTGTGCTTGAGCCGAAATAGACATCGGAACGGCATCAGCTACGAAAACAGACAGACTTCTCTCTTTCCCGCAAAGAGCTTCGATGAGTTTCAAGTTTGTCGTCAAAAGTATCCGTTACAGGGGGTAGATGTCATCAGCTCGCTGAGCGAGTGTCTTTGTGTCGGTCGGCGTATTTCCAATAGAAGAGTGCATCTTTTGTTGTAAAGGGCCAAGGAAGGATTATGTCTCTATGACATCAAATGAGGCCTCCGTCCTCCGTTCAGGCGAGAGATAGGGGAGAGAGAGCGACAGGAAAGAGAATAGAACGCGCTCTATTGAAAACCATTGTGTAAGGCACTCGGCAGGTTCTTATCCATCAGGAGAGATCAGTCAGACTGACGTTCATTCCCACACCAGGTCTAACAAAGGGCACCGCATGTACTGCTTTGGGGAACTCAGGACTCATCACACGTCCATTCTCGCCAGTACTCCCAGTAATAGACAGTCTCGCTTTGCTCCTCATAGCGTCCGAAAAGGTCACCTGGAACACACACACGTAGATGCCAACGGAGAAACAAACATCCATCCACGCACGCACGCACACACACCAGACAGAGAGATGAAGGAACGTTAGAGCGGGTTTCGCAAACTGGCTTCAAGCTTATTTTTGAAATGTTTAGTTGAAAATGCAGACATGAATTCGATGTGGTGGAAAAACATCAAAAATGAGGAGCAAAATCACAAGCAATCACCATTTAAGAAATCATATTGCAAGCAGGGAATGAGGGAGATGGGTATGGATGCTTGTTTCCGTCATATAAAATGAACTTTTTTTTTCTCACAATTCTGACTTGTTTTGTTTTTACAAATGTTAGTTTATATTTCAAATTTGCAAATTAAATTTCTGAGTGTATATCTCATATTTCAGGCTTTTATTTTAATTTCTTTTTATTCTAAAGTTAATATTCTTACAACTCTTCTTATACTAGGTCTTAATCTATTTTTCTTGAAATTCTGAAACTATATTTCAGATTTAGTTGTAAATTAATAATTCTGCATGTACTTTTCGCTGTCTTTTACCCTTTTTTTTATATTCTCAGAGTTTGGACTTTTCTTCTAAATGTTAACTAGATGTTTTTCTTTAATCTCAAATTTGCAAGATATAAATAATAACTCTGAATTCTATAATTAGCTTTTTTTCTTGTAACGGGAAGTTTATATTCTCAAAGTTTGGACTTTTATGACACCAGTTCTTAACATCATGCACTTATTAGTTTTTTTGGGGTTTTATCTCATAATTCAGACATTTAGCAATTGCAGTTCATAAACTTGGAATTTTGATTTTACTTCTATTTTTCTCTGAATAATGATTTTTAATCTCACTTATATCTCATATAGCTGTGTTAATATTTCACAATTACAAGTTATAATCCTATTATTCTGGGTTTACATCACGCATTTCAGTATTTTTTCTTCCTTGTTAGCTTGTTATTCTCACACTTCAGGCTTTTCTTTCTAACATCTCACAATTCTGACTTTTCTCTTGCCGTTCAAATCTTGCTATTCTCACATATAAACTCAGAATTGCAAGAAAAAAGTTGAATAGTCACAATTATTCTCACGATTAATAATTATTCACAATTTCTTTTAAATTCTCTGGCAAAAATAAGCTTCCATGTGGATGGGTAATACAACAACAGTCATACATGACAATGAGGTTGACAGAACAAAATCACAGGAGATGTACAAAAAACTTTTCTCTCCAATATATGTGCAGTGGACTGAGAGAAAGGAAGTTTTTTTTTTTTTTTTCCACCAGGAACACCAGTACATACGATCCAGCTCACGGTCCAAATCTCCTCATTCAATAGAACATTCAGGGAATGGAACAGATGAAAGCCAAAAGAAGCGTGCACGGGGACAGACTGAAATGACGGCCGCGTATCCTACCCCCTTAAATTTTTACACTTTCGATCCCATATACGTTGTACCCTTCCTTATAAGTGGCAAAATTCTGTGAATTCTGCGAGGAAGTGGGATTAATATTCTGTGCATTCTTTGCCACCTTCATGCGCTTGGCCTCGGCTCTGGACTTGTAACAGAACTCGACCAAGGCCACCAGCATGGCCAGGCCCAGGCCGCCCACTAGGATGTAGAAGACCCCAGCCACATTGCTCAGGCTGAGAGCGCTGGTCTTCTCCTGTAAATGCATACGAGACACGGGTCAGCGGTCAGGGAATGTACAGGATCTCAGTAATAAGCATTCAAACTGTATGCATAAATAACAGAGTATATTTAAGTGGCAGTTTTACGTCTATGTGGATACAAATGCACAGCTCAGGACAGTAATGCTAAAACAGTAATTGTAATAAGTAGAATGCGCCGCTGGTTAATGTGCCCTTGAAGCGATGCAATGGGGGCATTCAACAATTCTGCTTGAATGGGATGGATTTACTAAAGCCTTTAACATTCGCTTGATACTTACATATACAAAACCGACATTGTGGTTTATCATCACAGCTCTTACATTCCCGTATGCTAATGGCTGTAGTAAACATTATTTCTTTGTTGAATTCACAGTAATAGCAGGGGTTAATGTGCTATGCTTAGCTGTGATATGAATTACGCTTGTCTAAGAAAGCCTACAGGACCATTTAAAGGGATGCTCAAGAGAGAGGCATCTGGATGGAAGGCATAGCATTAGACACAGGGAAGCAGATGACAGGCATAGTAGGTTAAAGGCAGGAGTTTAACACACAAATACACACCTACTAAAGGTCTGTGGGGAGAGGAGCTGTCATTTTTTTACTAAATATTAGTGTACTGTACTGTGCACAAAATGACCACGCATAAAACGCACAACACACAGACAGAGAGCTAACGTTTTTTGAAAATTTACTTTTTTTTGTACTGAAAAACACCTTAAAGATCCATCGAAAAATAACCTACACATTAAATTGTATAATTCAATCAGTCAATTTAGCCACTTTTAAAAATCATTTTTGTTTGCATTTGGGTTGATTCCATCATACTAA